>NW_027115152.1:84794-97062 GCF_000696795.3 Halyomorpha halys
TGGAACATTCCGAAAGAAAGCTTATACCCCTCAAATATCAGTAAATAATCATACAGAGATAAGAACATATAGACGTAGGAAGGAGACGTTACCTGTAACACCAACAGTCCAAAAAAGATTCAACAACATATCACTCCAAGACACATAATCTATGCTTGTATTTGAGAGATGAGGCTAAACATGTTTGTAGTCTTATATTTTTTAGTTTATTTTTTGTTGAGCTTTTGCTCTCTTTTATTAATACAATTTAGGAATAAAACAATATATATTAAGAGTTCATATTAACTCATATATATATTAACAATTTAAAGATGCCCTTATCATTCTTATTATTATTTATAAATATATACTTCTCCATTTTGAATATATTACTAAGGAAGTTAATATTATTAAGTAATATGGGAGCAGGGGGGACAAATCTGGTACGAGGTCAGAAATGTTAGATATTGTATGCCAGAGATCTGCACCAAACCACTTTCCCAACGGTTTTCAGGAAAAAGAAAGCAAGAGAGGTTTATTTCGTGAGGGCGTGAAATTCAAAAATATGACCTCAAAGCTTTTCAAGGATAGAATTGAATTATTTTAACAATATCCTCATTAAATATTTATAAGTCCTTGAGAATATTACAAATTTAAAAGTTTAAAAACAATATTTTCGTGAATATAATTTTTTTAAATTATAATATATTAAAATATGTGAGAAATTAATTAAAATTGCAAGAAATTCTCTTTTCAGTATTTAGAAGTATATATACTCTTCTTTAAATATAATTTATAATTAAAACTACATAAATAATGACAATCAATGTTTTAAAAAAATAACTAAATAAGGTTTTCATAATACTACAAATATATTACATATATTTATGATGAATAAGTTATACCTGTTAAAACTTAAAGAAGTCAATATATTAATCCTAATAAAAATTAATATTGCCAACAAACTAATATATAATTTTTAAGCTACCATCCACTATCCTAAAAACTAATCATGGAATATAATCTTTTTTATTAACTTGGTAATGGACAAATAATTTTGTGATTTTTTTTTTTTTTTAAAGCATAGCTTCAATATTTTAGCAGTGTTTATTGAATCCAAATTAAAATTTTATTATAAAATTAAAATAAATAAATTTTAAAATGATATTGTTTAAAATTAGGTGTAGAAAAATTAATTTTCTTTGTATGTATATGATTTTTTTTTTCTATTAGTTCGCAGTTTAAATTTTAAAACATGCATGAGTATAAATATATACATATGTTGTGATATCTGAAATCTGATTCATATACAACTTTATATTCTTACATAATAAAATTTCGGACATAATATACACTATAAGCTATAATAAAATGTATTATATTTAAAATATATATAAACACTTAAGAGGGGTGCGGTTAAAATGGGTGGGTACTTCAAACAATGACGTTACCACTCCTACTCAGATACTCAGATAGCTTGTCGCTCTCAAAGTATTTAGTTTTAACTACAAATATTTTTAGAACGACAAAAATCTTAATCAATTAAACTTCCATTGTCATTCTGTGATAGACGTAAAAGTGTAAGCATTTCTTTAGAATATTCTTTTAATAAGTCTTGCATTTGAAACATTAAACTCATAAAAAATACGTCCCAAGTATTTTCCCATCGTTTTCTAATTCCCTATAATACGTTACTAATTACAGAATTCATAGCAATTTCAAGATATCATAATATTTTAACATTCTAATGGTGTTTCTTAACTATTTTAAATGTATGTGGCTTGAAAATCTATCAAGAGATATGTTAGTAAAATGACGACCCTGATTTATGACACAATATCGATTTGAAATCACAGTATCAATCATGATAGATTTTCAATTCCAAAATAAGATTATAAGGATACGTAACATATTTGATAGACTTAATAATAGATTAAAAAATGTTTTTCTGTTATTGGACACTTCAAGTTATTTTAAAACATAGAAAAACAAGAAACGTGACACTATTAGATGACAATTAAATATGCATATATGCATAATGATTGAAATATTTATTCTATATCGTGGTAGCCCAAAAGAAAATATGAATCAAAATTCTCAACAGGAAATAAAACTATTAAAAAAAAAAAAAAATCGATCAATAAACTTGCAAAACCGTTTCTTATTAATGAATATTATTTCAAAAATTAAGAAAATGGTTCAAGTCCTTGAGGTATGAAGTTCAAGAGGACATGAAGTCTGAGGTTTTAAGTCCTTCAAAGTCGATTCCTTCAGTCAGACCTAGGCAGACATGGGTGGGAATGCTAGTAGTTACAGAAATAAACCTAACCACGTGGGTTTATTTCGAGCGACCTTCCATTGGTTAGTATCTCTACTCCATGGAAGGTCCATACCTAAAATAAAAGATGAAATCCGCGTTCAAAAGAGCTTGGAATAACGAAAATAATGAATCGGTTGCTACTTTTAAATCGACATTGCCTAACTACCAAACATTAAGGCCAATATTTTACGAAACATCATCACGACAGATCGTTCATAGGTGACCAAAAAGGTTTTTTAACTTCCATAAAGGATTCTAAATTATAATTATACACATTTAAATTTTTATTAATTAAGGGATGCTCAATCTATTTCTGAACGATTTAGGAAATTTATATACCAGATCTGTCTCAAAAAAATAGTTTTTGAAGATTTTAATATTTATATGTATATTCCAGATAATTTGTTAGATACAAGGTGAAATATAATAACGGAAAAACTGCAAAAGAAACAATGAATTTTTTTTTCTGCGTCAGTAATACCAAAGTTTTGGTATAAACTGTGTTGGTTGATATATATATATATATATCCGTACAGTTACAGGTGCGATATGGAATCAGAGCCTTAACACATGGAGGAGAAGAGCTAACAGTGAACTAACAGCTAACAGAACTTGCAGGCTGGTCAGTCAATATCTGGTAAGATGAAAGCCAGGAGGTTAAGATGGGCGGGACATGTAGCTCGAAGCAATCCATCAGGACGCCTCTACACAACAATAGATGCCACTATAGTTGGCAAGAGACCACGTGGTAGGCCAAAAATCAAATCGATAAAGATACTAAAGAGTAAACTGGAAACCATTAGCCCAAGACAGGCAGATGTGGAGAAGTCTGGTTCGGTGGTAAAGATATACAAGGTCTGTGGAGCCAAGAGAAAGAAACTATATATATAATATATTACTCTTACTCCTAATATTTATTAATTGAAAAGTAGCCAAGGACGTACTGAATAGATTTAATTGTTTTCTTTACACTAATAAAAATTCTTAGCGATCTACTACAAACATAGAAAACTATTATCAGTAGAATACTACAAAATCTATCAGGCTTTAGTATAGTAGAATATTGATATAGACCCTGAAGATGGCCTTATATAGTTTACTCAAAACGTGAGATACAATAAAAAATATGTTTGCATTTATTTGATTTCTTATAATAATATTCCATGACTTATCACAGATAAATTACTATTCGGAATAAATATTGAAATGCTGAATGATATTTCCTTTGAAATAAAGAATGATTGTATTCCATTGTTAATACAGGGAAATGTTTCTCGATCAACGCATTTCAGAAAATCTTCCTAGAGTTGTCCATTTAAAAGGTTGGATTAATTAGCAAATAATAAATCTTATTATTTTTATGATTTGCATTCGATTAATTTTTATAAGAGGGTTTTTGTAATCTTTCTTGCTTTGTAAAAACAGAGAAAATTTGATTTAACAGTTGAGATGAGAGGACAGGGTCACGGGGACCTTTACCTATGAGCAGGTTGAAACCCCTTTCGCACACCCAGAAAGGGAATGCTGAGTTTCGATGCGTGGTTCCACCACAAAATTAGTTGTTGCGGTTCAACGGGACTCTCACTCCATCTTAGCGTCTACATGTGCGTGTGTATCCACGTATGAATGAATGAATGGATGATGAAACAAATTGAGCTTTAAAAATTATAAGCAGATATTCAAAGGAACTCAACTTAGGCTTGAGAGTTGAGGGCTTTGGAACCAAGTTCGAATGCATGTAAGACAGAACTAGACTATGATCTCATTGAAAATATGTTCAAGGAGTTAGGATGTTTTTTGGCGGTTACAGACTTTTACACATATCAATATTCAAAACACATTTACAACATAATAATCTAGGTCTATATATATAAGAGAATGGTTCGAACCTTTGTCCACAATAAACGTTTGAAATACTAGACCGATTTCATGCTACCCTCCTCCTCCCACCCAATGCTCCCTGTCGCTATGAAAAGGTTTAAAGCTACTCAAATCCCCAATTTCTCCGGAAGAAAAAAAGTTATGAACAATTTTGGCGCGTAGCTGAAAAACTATCCATTTTTCACGGTTATTATTAACCAATCGATGCGTCTCTTTCTGATGAATAAGCAAATTATAATCGTTTTTGACGTCGTCTGAAACCTTCAAATACACTTTTTCTAAGAAGTTAGAAATTAAAAATTTTTGGATTCGATTTATTTGATTTATCTATGGATTACTTCCAAATCTTATGTTACTACAACCGTTGGAAAGCTTATGAGGACAAAATATTGGCTTCAGATATAGAAAAACTTTTCAAATTCATTCCTAAGTGTCGCGTAAATTGAGTCATGGTGAAGTAATTTCAATTTTTTTCATTTTTCAAAAGAAATAAAAGGCGAAGTATATATAACATGTTTTTAAAGAATGTAAGGTAAAAGTTTGGGTAACAAATTTTTATTTACTGATTTTTTCGAAAATTTCTATTTAATCGTTTCTTAAGGTGCTAAAAACGAATATGAACTTTGTTTCACTCCTAAAAAATCTGTAGGATTTTTTCGATATCATACTCATTAACAATATCTAAAAAGAAAAACTTTAAACTATCAGAAGTTAAAGAATGATAAAACAAAACTGCTTTATACTTAGTATAAAATCAAAACTATTTTTTCAAAATTCTAGCTTATTTAATTTTCCTACTGCTAAATTCACAACCATGCGGATATACCGAAATGTATGTTATGAGGGTATACGGTCGAGAAACTCTAGCTTATATAACCAGGAGGTTTTTCATTTAATAAGCATAAAAACATACCTATATTTTATTTTAATACAATATACATCGGTTTAGACAAGCATTTAATAATCTTAAATTTATCGTGCAAAGTGGTTCGTTTAACTTAGAATTGTTTTATTAGTCATAAAAACCTGGAATCTGATAATAAAAGTAGGTTCTAAAAACATTTCCGCAAGATTTGTAAACAGGAAGCCAGCTATCTAACAATAGAACAAAGAAATATTGAACGAAACATGAATACCCTCTAGAACCGAACCGGATGAAGCAGACATGTACAGTTATCTTGAGTTACGGTAGAGGTCAAAGCTTCAGATATAGAGAAGCTCTGCCATGTTTATTATCCTTATCTCTCTTCTATTTATATACCAGCTATTTGGGTGGCTGCATTCTTGCCTGTGGATAACGGGGGCCAGAGCGTCTTGGTCACTCCCGTCATTTTTTGTCCAAGCGCTTCCGAAATGGATTTGTTTAAGGCGAAATGTCCGAACATGCCAAGTTGAAAAACAGTCCGGCGAGTGTTCCCCGTTGTTATTCCTCCAATCGGAATACTTTCTCTTCCCTAAGCGTCGAGAAAGTGTAAGGAGAGTAACATAAAAAAGGGAGGAGTGGTGGGGATGGAAGCGGTTTTCGAAGGACAATCGGTTGAACAACTTGGGTCTTAAATAATATAGCTGGATGGTTGTTGAACACTTTCTAGCTTATTTATTTTTTTTAACATAAAATGACGTATTCGAGTTTTAAGACTCCAATGCAAGTAACAATAAATAAAACTATAGGATTTTTAAACAGAAGAATTATATAATAGGAATTCAGTTAAACATTTCCATTAAAATAACCTATTCTGATTTACACAATTTTTGTAAATTTAGAGAAATCATGGTATATATCAGACTGAAGAAAATTTTATTATAAATAATCTTTTTCCGTTAATCTTAATTTTAAAAAATAATAATACTGTTTTTCAGGAATAAAAGGTTTTATCTTGTAAAAAAACAAGGTTATGTCCTGTTCATTTGCTATTTTCACAAAAACAGGAATAACACTCAGGATTAATAAATTCAGTAATTCACATTATTGTTACAAAGTCTTCACCACCATTTTAGAACAATTTTCCTTACATAAATGTTCACCATTAGGTTTAGGGGACGATATGTAACACAAAACATTTTCATTTAGTTCATTAATTAAATACAATAATTAAAAAGTTGTGTCTAATACTTTTAATTTCAAAATTGTCAGCAAACATTTTTTTAATGTTAATATTAATTCCAGCCTAGAATAGTCAATGTCTTGAAAAACATGTACTTTTTTTTATTAAAAATAGTTTTTACTTTCCGTAAAAATTGGTTAATTATATTATTTATTTATTTTTAATGTATATCATATTAGAACTTGGATATATTTTTTAACGTCGATAAACCCGAATAAATAAGACCTTAATACATATATTAACGGTTTAGTTATATCTTAGAAATAAATAAATATTGTAAGTATATTTTTAGCAATAATGATTAAAATAATGCTTTTTTGCTCTAGCCGTTATGAAACTATATAATTTTTAATATAAAGTTTTTAATTATTTAAATTAAAAAATAAGCTCGTTGAATATTGTTTCTTTCAATGCCCGCCAATGGGCAGCAACACCTCGTTTGTAACATACCTTTTTACAATACAAGCTTTTTTCAAATTTGTTATTTTTTATTTAATTTTAAGTAAAACGGCTAATCTTCCGCAAAACAGTAAAGTATTTAGTAAAAAATAATATTGATATGGGATTATATTATTCGCAATTTTTTTTTTATTATTATTCAACTCTTGGAATTCTATTAATAATAATATTGAACTGAAGGATTTCTGACTGAAATGAAACTATTGGATTCTATACAACCTTTCAAAGCAGAAACGAAGTTAATCATTATCATTATAAAAAAAAATATTAACAATGGTGAAAATGCTTTATAAAAAGGCGCAAAATTAAAATTAAAGAGCACCCGAAACTTCCTCAAGAAAGAAAAAAAACAAACAATAATTTAGAGGGACGAACGAACTCTCAGCCTTGATACCGTCCAGGAATCTGGGCAATGACTTTTTTCAAGGTGATTCGACTTGATTCGGTCCCCTGTGATTTCGGCTCCTTCCAACAGCAAGCCAATGATCCCGGTCGATTCTAAAATATATCCAATAATACTAAAACAGATTTTTTTTTTTTACTTATAAGAACTAATAAAAAATTACTCACTCCCATACCTTTGATAAATTCAATGTGAGAAAATCAATACTGGGAAAAGGCGAAATTTTATTGACATTTACAACTGTACATAGTAGTACATCTAGTAAATTTGATGTTAGATCATAACGGTATGATACAGGCATATAGAGAAACTACCCATTGATAGCACTCTAAAAGGCCAAATAAAAATCTTTCTTTCATTATGATATTGAATGTTTTGTATAATGTTAGGATTGGCCTGGATTCTAAGTAATCGTAACTGGTCGCTTTATTCTAAGAGTACAAATAATCTCATATAATGGTTATATCAGGATATATCCTCATGTCTTATATCAATTCCGACAAAAGGATTTATCAGGAATGTGGTACTATTTCCGCATTATATATCAATAAAACATAAGTAGCTTCAACCAAATAACATTTATTCATCGACCACAGGTAATCAAATCAGTTGAATTGTGCACCGATTAACATTTCAACTCGCCCCTAATTGTCATTATTGATTAAATTTTAACAAAAGCAGGGAATATTTGATAAAACCCCCTTCCATTATTTGGAATTAATTAATCCATTATTAGTGGCTTAATTAATCCGAATACTAGCTGAATCTGACCTCTATGGTCACCAGACTAATAATAAGTTAAGATGAGGAAAGAGGGGGCAGAAACTCTAAGGTTTCAGATGAGTTTCAACTTCCTGTCCAGACCGTTTTGAATCAGCTGGCAGACAATATACGAGTACACTAGTATAAAGATACTGTATTCTGTACAATATTGTATTGAGAATAGTATAGTATACTGTTTTATTTAATTTTTTTGCAGTGCTGATATTATTGTGAGTTGAATTTCTATAACGAAATTACTGAAGGAGACAAAATATCCCAATACAAAAATCTTTCAGCCTGAGACTTCAGCAACAGAAACTTTGTACATGAATATGTTGGGTACCAACCGGCTTAGGGTTACTATTTTTTCCTATACAATATTGTGTTTTATGCTCTAACAATGTATATAAACAATTTCAAAATTTCGGAACTATATTGACTATTTAAAACATATTTTGTGATCTAAATACAATAGAATAAAATGTCTTTTTTGTATGCATATTTTCTAATAGCCCCATGAAATGAGCACCAAAAAATCAATAGTAATCATTGAGATATGAATTTAAAAATATAGGGAGCGAGAAACACATTCTATCTAGAAGGGAGTAGTATTTACACTTTACAATAAAAATAGATAGAGGTCTAGAGTACTCGTTTATAAGTTATATATCATTGTTTCAAATAGATACAATTATAATATACGGTAGTATACATACAAATATTTTTAGGGTCCTATTGTTGGAGTAGAGAAATATACTCTAACGATCAATCCAAGTTTATCGCATATCCTAAGAAAAAAGAGAAACTAAGCATATGGCAATAGGTAGATGTGTTGAAGTAGTATTGTACAAAGATTTGTGTAACATAAAATTCTCTTTCTATATTGAAGGCTTTGAAGGAAAAAATCTGAGAGAGTGTGAGAGTGATAGTTTATTAAATAATTTCACAGAGCTCTATTATGTTCTGAGATTTTGATCGTATATATTGAATGATTTTCGATTTAACCCATCAGAAAACGAAACTAAAAAAAACGGTTGGGCTTGGTCTCACATTTCTTGAAAAAAAAAAAATGAGAAATTGTTAAATGTGGCAACATGAGTAGTAAAGAAATTCTATCCATAAACTGTAATAGCACTGGTTAAGAACGTATTTTACATTTCAATTCGCTAAATTTTATTCTACCGAACATGTTTTACATTCTATTATTTATTTGTTATTTTTGCACATCTGTGGCTTGAATTTTGGTGTGACTTTGAAATCACTCATTTAATGTTTTCATTATTAATTAAAGGGTTTTTAATTATAGGGTCACAATGTCACAAGAAGAGATAATAACACGAAAAATATTATAAGGCAAACCCGCCCCACTAAAACCCCAAGGAAACGAAGGCCATACTTCACTTTTGAAATGTTTCCTTAAATCGGGAAGAGGAGACTTAAGATAATTAAATCTAGCAATATTTAAAAAGCGCCTAAAATTTGAAAACATTTAGTTCAATCAATATTTGTTCGTTCCTTAGATTTTATGTTATTTTCAGTGTTCAGTGCAATAAGTCGGTAGCTCAAATGGTTTGCGCTTCCTATTCCACTATGAGAAGTTATTTATTAATTATAATATATTTACTTATAGAATAATATACCATTACTAATAGAATAACATATCTATAATAATAGAAAAAAGTTATCTTAAAAACTAAATCAGAACTTTTTTTTTTAATTTACCAAAATTACAACAATGGTATTGTTTAAGGTCAGGCGCATCCATGCTAGATTGATTTATTAGGTATTCCGTGTTTTACCAAAATGTTTTGTAACTTTAGTAGCTCAATAGAATTGCAATCCTTTCCAGAATCGATTTGAAGCTGGTCTAGAAAGCTTCGTCAACTTCATCCTTAACATAAGTTGGAGACAAAATATTTGGTCAGTCTGAGGGGCAGAGTATCAGCCCATGTATATTTATTTAACATTAAGATATAAAAAAGGATAACCATTAGTACCTTCTATAAAAAGTGAAAGAAACGAAATTTATTTTTGGGAAAATTAATTCTGCATCCGACAGAGGGTGGAGTAGGCAGAGGTTGCTGTGAGATAAGGAGGGAACAATTGGGACATTTGACACTTGACCATTCGACCTTGGGGCTCGGGTCACAACTGATCCAGCAATTTGCTTTAATGAGAGAGCTGGAGTGGCACGGGCATAGCCAGGAAATATTCCATTATAGCTCCTGAAAGAGGAGGCGGGCGTTCACAGGCGTCAAGTCGACGTGTCTCCATTTTGGCGGCAGCGTAGGGTCAATCGATTCAATTAATCGTGTATTAAGGCCACTCTCCAAGGAGCCGACTAGTCCATAGAAAATAAAATATGAATTTTCATTTACAGTATACCATTCTGCGCAACGAACCAAAATATGCGTGTAATCGCAATAATAATTTTTGTATATATTCGTATAAAATTATATAAATTTAGTAATTTATTTTATGAAAACAGATCATTATTAGCGCATTGAGACACGATGAAACGCTGCTTAAAAAGCAATATATACATTTTTTTCTCTTTTACATGAATGTATAGTGAAGAAAAACAGTTTAAACAGGTATTGAAGTTTAGATTTAACTTAGTAGCTAATGTCTAAATGAACGATTGTGACGAAAAAACATATTACTCAGACGAAACACTTTTAGATTTATGAATCTTCGTCTACTTTCCAGAACCCTAAAAGTAAAAGTTCGAAACATTACCACTACTTTTTTTTATTACGTGGCCTCTTACGTTATGCCTCAAGGTTTTTGAAAAAAGTTTTTGGTCAGAGAAATATACATATGACCCGAGGATTCACAAAAAAGAACATCGTGTCTCCAACGCGGGTCCGATCGATATACATACATCTATAATAAACTTCCGGATTATTTACTTAGACGAAGATGGGAGGATTACATTTTGTAGTTTAATGTTCCTTTAAATCCTTTTCTTATAATTATTGATAAGATCAAATTTAATGAATGTGAGATTTTGACTGATTTCTCGGTCAAGAACAATCTCAAATTGTCAATCCCAATAATCGTTTTTATTAAACAGAGAGGTTTTTGCAAGTATATATCATAAATTATTTTTTTTAGAAACAATAGTCTTAATACTCTAATATTAGATTATTAAGAGGATTTAATTTTATTTTATTAATTAAATTTTATTTTTTATAAATTTATTTACTAAAATTTACAAATACATTAGAAATAAAAATAAGTGCTTAGTTGATTAACAATGACTTATAAAGAAAATACTATTTTTCTCATAGTGCGCTACAATCACATTTGTAAGTTTTTAAATATGCATCATTGCTAAAGTCTAGTTAATTCATGAACGTTTATTTAATTTCTCAGTTTCGATTAACCAAGTTATGATTCAGTTCATTGTTGGAGATCCCAAAGACATGATGGTTCTCTGGGTTTAACTTATTTGGATTTTCCGAGTTGGGAAGTTAAATGGCGTCACCAAATAACTCCCTCCCCCTCTCTACTCAGCCACGAGGAAGGTAATGAATGAGTTTGTCCTTCAATGATGATTATATAACATCAAGTGAGTAAGCGGTAAGGAAGTAGAATTGAATGATGAATCATTCAAACAGTTAAAATATATGACCAACGCCGCTCTGGCTATATCCCAGTGAGCCATTTAAATAAAGAATTCAAAGAAGATCTGAGATTGAGCTGTTCTGAAAGGTTTTGATATATTCTTCGTAAGAGTTGTTGGCACGTGCAGAGAGTTCAATAGGTAAGGTTACCGTAAAAATTAACGAACTAAAGGGTAATTTCGGTAATCCGAACTAATTGCTGCAAAGAGGTGTTCGGATTACAGAAAAGGTTAATAAATATTAATATTATTATAATATTATAATAATAATATTAATATTAAGAAAACGGTATAAATATATTAGACAATATGAATATATGTAACTATTTTTTTACACATTTTATCAGAAATTTGACATTTTGAAGTTATTGATAAAAAAATCATTAATTTTTTAAAAATTATTTCCTTTTATGTCCTCAGTAATGTAAGTGATGATTTAATTTGTTAAAACTGTAAGATTTATAAGTGAAAAAATATAATAAAATATATAAATAAAAAATACTCTTGGCAGGAATTTATTTAAAACTTAATAAAAAAAAAATAAATTCACCAACCAAATTTCTACTATTAATTAAATTAGTTTTACAGAATCTAATGATTTATACAATAGATATTATGTATTTCGGATAGGGAAGTTAAAAATGTCCTTTTGTATCAGGGTTTATTAATAATTTTTTATTTATAAATAAATATCCCGAATTTAAAGGCGACATTTATAATTGTTATTTATT
>NW_027115152.1:97112-112211 GCF_000696795.3 Halyomorpha halys
CCCAACCATCTTCTCCTCGTTTTTTTAATAGTTGAATTGTATTCATAATTAATGTTTATTCAATTTATAATTTTATTTTTATTGTTATTTTAATTAAAGATTTCCCCCTAAATCTCTTATTTATGCAGCTAATGATAGTACAAGTTTGGCTTAGCTAGTGTTGTAACAATGATTGTCGATATGACGATGGCACATAACTGTTGGGTGTCTCGTCCCACCAAAAATGTTATTGCCTGCTGAGATTTCTAAAAAAAAAAAATCGTTTTTTCTTTCTTTTTCTTTTACGCCAGTTGGGATTACCGAGATTATACTATATTTAAATCGTAGTCCTCAATTCGATGGAACATTTTCCTGATAATTTCTATTATAATATTCTCCACATTTGAAACATTTAAAGACCACGCGATGCTTTAATTCACAATAATTTTTTACACGAACAACATCACTAAGTATGTTGATTAAATCATATATGAAGTTGAAACATAAATTTATATTGAAAGTTGACTTTCGTATCATAACTTAATTATGTTATGTTGCATAAAGAGTTTTTTTTGAAATGGTCAAAAAGGATTGCTTGACAAGGTTTTTTCGTCGGTTTTCAATTTGTTTTTACTTTTCTAAACTTCTTTCCTCCACAACCAATTTTGTCCCCTTTCCTAATTTTCGTTCCCTACTTTTTATTTGCAGTATCTCAGAGTTTAAAGATGGACAAACTCGCACGTTATATAGAACTAACATCAAAATAGCTTTTGAGTGTTCGGATACTTCGAAATTAGGAGTAATTAATAACTGTTGCCTAAAACCGGTTCTTGCCTCCGAGCGAAGGTAGGAGGAGGTCCTAAAGAACTACACACTCCACACTGCTATGGTCCATGGCCGATATCAATACCTATAGACAGCTTTAATTCCTACTAAAATAACATAAATTTCTACCTTTTCATCTAATACCGCTTAAGATTTAGGAGATCAAACAAAGCCCGAAAGACGGCTAACATAAATATTATCTTATTCTTTCATTAAAAAAAACGTTTTATTAATTTCTCATAATATATTCGTTAATTTAAAAAAAAATTCTTACAACGAAATTATTTTTTGGATTCCCTCTCCATGTAAAACCTCTTGCTCATAAGATTGGCGATATGAAACACTCTTTGACATATTAAAAAGCAGACCAAAGTCTTAAAAAGAGAATTATGATAAAAAATTCGTAAGGAAAGTTAAATAATTAATTACATTTTTATATAATGATCGTTTTTATCACTTGTGTTATAACAACAAAATGTTTAAATTTTAATGAAACTTTGGTCGTAAGTTTGTCAGAGCGAAACCCAATTTCGGGGGGGGGGAGACAACTTCTCCAGGTAAGGTAAAAATTGGCATATTTGAAAATTATTTCGAGTTTATCTGTTTGCGAATCGAATGAGACCATTCCTATGAACGATAGAGTTAATATTTTAGGTAAAGAACACAGAAAAAGTTACAATATTTTGCTAAAAGATGTTAATTAGGTACAAATAAATGAATAATTGAATCTAGTGGGAGGGACTTTTTCATAGGGGATGTTAGAATGGAGATGGCTCTCTCCAATATTTAGAAAACCTCCAAAATCGGGGCATTCCTGATTTTAGAGCCTACTTCTAGCTGTAAAATTGTTGTCGAACATTTTACACAAATATATTAGTAATATCTTTCAACCTTTTGGACGAAGTTGTACATTCATCAGGGCGAGGAAAATAAAATTTGTATTTTTTGGTTTCTAGAGTGAAAATAAAAAATAACAACTTCGTTCCTTCCAAAAATACAACAATCGGTAAAAATCGGTTTTTTCAGATTCGAGCTCCCGTTTCTATTTTTCCTTTGTTATCCTTTTTTATTGTTTATCAAAGTGTTTGATATTTTGTATATACCCACTGTTTATTATGGCTTATGAGAAGTGGTTATTTATTTCAAATAAGCAAAATTAAATGTTATTAAGGACTTTTTAAATGAGGATAACATCTAACTGGTATTAAATTCAATTTAATTGTGCATTGATTTACCGGGTTTAATCGAAATCGTTGGAGCCGTTTTTTGAGAACATCAGTAATATCAGTGGTACTTTCAGTAGGTCAATTTTTGTTACTATATATTACGTTTAGTCATATTATTACCAAAAATACATATTTATTTTTATTAAATTTACATCTTTACATTTTTTATTTTATTTTATTTATTTATTGTTTTCGTTTCCGTACTTCAGGAAGGCCTATAACGTACAATTAGACCGAAACCGTAGCACACATCAAACAATGCGTTTCAGTACCTTTTTATCTTCTATGGTTTTTTGTTGATAGTAAATGTGCATTTCATTAATAGACAGAACAAAGGTTCAACCATCTCCGCCATATCCTAACGAAATCCTGTAACCTGTAACGAATCCAAAATAGATACAGACTAATTGAAGACAAAGACAATCGAAAGTTAAGAGCAACGAGCCGTTGACGACTGACTGGGACCGCCGTCGTGACTTTCGCTACCCGATAACGACCCACGATCGGATGACTCCAGCGGGAAAACTCTTCGGAGGATACCTTGAACCGAGTCTGTTGAGAAAAGTGATTTTCACCGGGTGAGCAATCATCCCCACCAGCGGAGTAGAAAATCGGGGCTACAAGAGGGGGAGGGGGAGAGGGGGGTGACTGGCCGGCGGTACAAATATCAATGACGACCCCAAGGTCGGTTGGTTCAACGACCTCAAAAATTATTTGGCAGACCTTCATCGGTTCGTGCGAGTCGGCTCATGGCTCTATTCTCGTATACTTACACCCGAGAGATACCTTTTAAAATATAAAATTTTATCAAACATATCTACTAAGTGTAAAAATTATGAGCAATAATAAGACACATAAACAAGAAACAACCAAAAGATTTAAAAATTACTGATAGAGTGTTGAGTATAAGATAAAGTATAACGAAAGGAAACTTGAAAAAAAAAAAAAAAAAAGCTTTATTCACTATAATACCATTGACTAACAAACTAGTCAACGTTTGTCATAAATAATAACTAAAACAATTAAATTAACACAGAGCAGAGCTGGCACATACCACATCAATATTCAAACAAATATTTACTAAATGGAAGTAACAAATTTCCGCCCTTCAGTATCTTCGTGGTAGTTAGTCTTTTCGAGATAGTTAATTGTGATATGAGATGTACTATCTCCTGCCTTTATTAATGCGACCCAAATAGTCCAAGAGCCAAAGAGGAGACAAAAGTTAGATATTTCACCCCAATTTTTGTTTACTTAATTGAAAACTGTGTATAATCGCTAGTCAAAATTGATCAGTCTACCACGTTTTAACAGGGGGAATAAACAATGGCGGCTGTTTCAAAACATTTAAAAAAATTTTTTTCATTTGGAGCTTCATATTTTTAAAAGTACCTACAACACTAAAAAACCAAATGGAATATCATATAAAGTTGAGTAAATATGTTTATGTAGAAAATATGAGCACTAATAGAGCTATTTACGTTCAATAGTTCCCTAAATATAGTTTTTTATAAAGGAATATTTCATAAAAAATTAATATTTTTTAATTTATTTTTGGAAATTACATCTCAGGAACAATTCAACGTACAGATGACAACGTACACAAAGTAAAGCTAGTTTAATACTGGATATAGAATTTCATGACTTTTACACTCAAAGGGGAAGTGGCTTTCATGATTTAGACAAAATAAATTCAGAAAATGTTAATTTCAAGTTGTTTGGACAAAATTTTTGATTTATGTAAAAATATATCTGAGTAGCCAATTGTTAAACGTACAAATGTCAGCCAGCACTCAAAATAAAGCTAGTTTAACGTACTATAAAGTACTTTATGACAATTATATTAGTAGGGGTAGTAGTTTTTATGATATTTGCATATGAATATGAATTTTACATTAGGAATCATGTCCAAACACTAAACCGAACTATAAATCAATTTATTTTAGCAAATAATATGAACGCTACTACTCATACGAAGATAAATGTTATAAACTACTTTATAGTACGTTAAACTAATTTTAATTTGAGTTATGGCAGATAACTTGATATTTTAATTTGAGATATATATTTCCAAAAATAAATTAAAAAATATTAATTTTTTATGAAATATTCCTTTTTGAAAAACTATATTTCGGGAACTATTTAACGTAAATAGCTCCTGAAATTGAAATTTTTATAAATCAAATTTTTTATCTGGACAACTAAAAATCAACATTTCGTGCACATGTTTTGACAAGCATAATGAAAACTACTACTCCTACGAAGTTAAACGTCATAAAAACTACTTCAAAGTATATTAAACAAGTGAAAGATTATTGATTGACCGTGTGTAAAGATGAAAGGAATATGGTCCGGGTGCGGTAAAAAAAAAACTCAAATAGTATATTTCTACTATTTGAGTTTTTTTTTTTACCGCACCTGGACCATATTCCTTTCATCTTATATTAAACAAGTTTTACTATTAGTGCTAATATATACTTGTACGTTTAATGATACCTGAGATATAGTTTTCCAAAAAATAACTTTTCGTAAGTTAGTAATGAAACGTTTTATATAGTTTTTAAAAAATGTATTTCGGGAAATATGTAACGTGAATAACTGTATTAGGGCTCATATTTTAGAAAATTTACTCAACTTTAAATAACGTTCTATTAGGTTTTCTAGTGTTGTAGGTAGTTTTGAACACATCAACCTCCAAAAGAAAGATTAATTTTTTATTTTACATTTTGAAAAAGCCGCCGTTTTTAATTCCCCCAAAATACTGATTGGTAGGCTCATCAATTTTGACGTGTAATTATACACAGTTTTCATTAAAGTAATAAAAAATTGAGGAGTAGCAACTGCCTTTTTTTCCACCACCGCACTATAAGTTATATTTTATGACTACAAATGATATTTAGTGCAATAATTAAAGAGAGGGTAGATACTTTCAGTTATGGAATTCCCTCCAGAAGCTAAAAACAAGTAATAAATGGTTGTCAGTTTATTTATACTTGTTGCTTACAAACATGTAGCATCTGAAATTAATTGTTTAAATGTGTTAAGTAAATAACTAAAAGTTTTAGTAAGTTAATGTATTTTTTACAATGATTATCTGATCAGTTCATCACTCCAATTATAGCCAGATATACACTCAAATATGTTGCCAAGTCATGAAGTGAAGTACCATCTCAATTCGTATTTCTTACTTTTCAAGAAATTAAGTGTGTTGGTGTGAGATGTGTTACCTCTGAGAATCCTCCTATATTCTGCTTTTTAATAATTTGAGTTGAACACTAAGAACAAAAATGGAGTCAGCAGTTTCAGATTTACCATGTCTTACAGAAACGGTACCTGCCTAGCTTTTACCGTTATCTCCGCGGTCGTTGCTATAGTCTAAGTGGCCTAGAGAGTGTCCCATAGCCTCGGTAAAAATCATAACATGAAAGTTACATTATGCAAATTCCAAAAGAGCTTCTCATATTAGCATATTTATGAAAGGCATCGTGTATTCATGGCCCTATAAAAACGTAAGTGGTTATGAATAATTCCAGCAACAACATTGCAAAGTTTAAAAAACGATTATGCCAGATTTTGAGAAGAATTCAGAAGGAGGGTACTTGAGACAAGGTTGAAAGAATACGTGGTCTCATATCGACCAGTTTGGAGAACAGGGCGCACCCCATTGTATTTTTTAATACCCTCTTGGGAAAAATAGGGTAGCACTTATATTCAAGGAAAATATCCGACTCGTGGGAACGAAAATATTTTTTGTTACAAGATTACTGGATGAATCATTTATCCAAAAAATATTAAAATATTAATACTAAAACTTTTTTTTTTTCTTATCAGGAATTTATACTCTAGATTTTACTTATTTTTTTCTTTATGTCATCCGAACAAGTTTTAAAGCTCTCATACCCATTATTAAGTTAAAAACTCAGTTTTACAATTAACATATGGTTATAATCAACAAATTTTACATTGCATTTGTTTTTACATATTTACATTCAAATAATTTAACATTTAATTATATACACACCCATTTCACTAATTTATAACCACTTATAAATCTAAAATGTTTTGAGAATAAATAAAATATCTTAGTTATTGTTCTTATTTTTTCCTTACCTTACTATTAATTTGTGGATATATGTCATTTTAATGGAAACAATTTTATATATATATTCCAAACTGAATATACTTCCAATTTTTTAGATCCTTATTCCGCTTAAAAACGCTTTTTTACAATTGAAAATCATTTTTATTTCTAGTGATTATTACATTTTAATGTTATATAAAATTTTTATAGATTACCCATTAAATTGTACTTTTTTCTTTAGGTCCATCTGAATATGGACAAAAGTTGAAAAAAAAAATGTCACCTAGACTATACCAACCACCTGCCCGACCGCAGAGACAACTATATTCAACAATAATTTTACTAATTTATTATTTGGACGGCAATATTAACGGAATAGAGATTTTAAAAAAATGCGACATATTTATAACATATTAATAGTAATATGACGAGAAACAGGACTTTGTTATCAGAACAACTGTTTAATATCCCGTTTAGTGGGATCGCAAGGTTATATTGATTTTATAATAAATAATTTTAGTAATGGCCATAAAAACCTTATGGTAAAAGTGTAAACCAAATCATTGTGGAATGATCTCTAGATTCTTTCTGTATACAGCCCAGTATTTTTTTAAAAAAATCTAATAAATTTAACTATTTGGCCTTTTTAATTAGTTTTAGTAGATTCGTGTTGAGTATGTTTAAAGTCGCGTATTTCTGTACGAGGATAGAAACAACTATTTAGGAATAAAAAAAAAAAAGGAATAAATAAATAATAAAAACCTAACTGAGAGAAAACTTCATAATAATGCGTTGATTTTATTTTAACAGCATACAATCGGATCTTTGGTTTTATCGACTTTAAGAGCAACCTGATATAGCTTTGATATGAGCGATGATAATTCTGAGCTGTTTTATCTAATTTCACTTCTCGTTTCTGTCAGTATATCATATCCTCTTTCAGATCCTCATTTATATTATATATTGTTTTACCGACTACTTCTTTATTTTTACTTTTTGTTTTTAAAGTACTCTATTATTCTCAGGAAGCTGTATGCACTGACTTATGGAACTAAGCCCTAAGAGAAACGTTCTGCTTATTAATCGTCCCAAGATTCTCAACAAAAAAACAAAACAAAAAATTTACCCTTAAAGAAATTTTAAGAAACACTGATAAGGTATTACTGGGGGATTTGAGCACGAAACCTAAGAGCTTTAAACACGTGTAAATGACCAACTTTATATCCTATACTTGTATAGTTTTTTTTATTGTTGATGGGCGACTTGCAGTCTCTGGACTGTGTTTATGTAATTTAATCTTTTTTGCTTTCACTTAATAAGGCATATATAGTAAAAAAAAGTATTCAATCATAAAAAAAATTGAGAGAAAAGTTCGAATTCGAGTTTTCGACGAATTTACAAGTTTAGAGATCCTCCGAGTCCAAAAAACCTTGTCTCGCAAATAGGTCCCAGTGACAGTGAACAGTCTGGCTCAAAAACAAAAGGTTGTACGAAACTTAAATTAAATATTTAAGGCGGTTGTGTCCAAAGTGACTAAATTTTTCGATAAAATTTCAAATATTCAGACCTGCCATTTAACTTCTCAAACAAAAAATAGACAATATTAATAAAATGAGATACTGAAAAACAAGAAAACACGTAGCGAACTGAAGTTAAAGTTGATCGACTGAGGAATTTTTTCAACGCATTGTAACTTAAGAGGGTACTTTTTTTTAGTGCTTTAGCTTTTTATGCGAGACACTGTAAGCCTATCCAAACACGATGAAGGCCAAGTATGGGTGACCAAAACGTTCAAGCATAACAGGTAACCAGATCTGGTGGAAAAAAAAATGTTGTGAGACGCTTCTCCTTGGCTTCAAACACTGTGAAATTGGCATTTACTTCGCTACTAAGTATAGCACAGAAAAATATAGTGTCTCCTTATTGGTGTAAAATATGAAAACTCTTTTCAGATTTCCTAATCACTTCTACAGTTAATTAAACTACAGTCCCAATATACACTACATTGAGAATGAAGAGGAATTAAAACAATTGAAAAATAGTTACCGACGTATTAATTATTTTATTATGGTTAAACTCAATTAATTTATTAATCAATAATAACGAGATAACCGTTTATGAATCTTCCGGGTCCAAAAAAGTGTGTATATTACTGCCAAGTGTGTATTATTAGGACAGGAAGAGAACGAAATCATCCAAGTTGAGGGCTACAGGTTTGACCCAGTTGCACGAGTCAGTTCTATTTACAACCACCGATTGGTTGTTTTCACTGTTTTAAAAAATCTAATTGGCTTTCTGTGTTATCGGATATTTTTACACTCGAGTTTGGCCTAGTTATCTGAAGTGGTTCATGGATAGTAACCGTTTATATTAAAAATGATATTTTTATTGTTATGCATACCTCCCTGCAGTGTACATCGTCAAAACCATAATATATGGGATCAGCCCTAACGCAATTTTCTCACCTAAGTATTGGTCTTACCCTTAATCGATTATAATAACAACGAAATTTTCGAGTTTAAAAAAGTGTTTATGTTTTATTATAAACCAGAACTTGACCAAGAACTAGAACAGAATCCCACTAAAAAGAAACTTGAGAAGGAGCATAAGATTGGCTAGGATTTATTCCTGCTATTGCTACAATGACTTGCACTTTGTTTGCATTCGAATGCATTTAAAACTTATTAAATCCATGAATCACTAATGATTACAATATTAACTTGTTAATTAATCACATTGATATGAATGTTCAAATTTTATTTTATATATTTTTTCATTATTTTTATCATTTATTTATAGATTAATTAATTTTATCGTTAGATGTATTATTTCTTTAATTAATTAATTTTTTTGATTGAATATTATTTTATAAATAGTTGTTGTTTTAACTTTAAATATTTTATTTTTTGATAAAATAATGAAAGTTAACTAAATTTCTTCCAAACCTTTTTTAATCAGTCAAACTCTATAATATAAAGTGCTGATAAGCTGAGAGGTTTTACACCTTTGGACATTAAAAAAAAAATTAAGAGAATAACAAGAATATTATAAATTAAATAAATTATTTAAAAAAATCTGAAGAAACTACCCACTGTTAGAAAGACAATGAAACTACAACGGAAGTCTTAATCAAAGAAGCTGGAAGTGAAAAAAATATATATTATACATATTTAATTGCATGAATATTATTATTAATTTTTAATATCCTTACTTGATTATTATAGATAATAGATAGATTATACCTTTATAAAAGATACGAGATGAACATAAATAATATTAAAGAGCTAAGGTAAGGTGACACAGGCCACTCCTAGCTTGCGAGGTTAATGTTCACAAGTCGTGAGTCCTTGGTAACCACCTCGGCTTCTATGACTAGCCGCATGGGAATGTCTATTCTTTGCTACACATCCACTGTCTAACTCGCTATCTTATATAATTCCAAAAAAACAAAAAACAAATAGAAAAAAAGTCAACATCCAAAATCAGAGAACGAAAAAACATCCCAAAAACCTGAAACTTAAGAATAATCTCAAAAGGAGAAGAAATAAAACCTTTTTAGTTTCAGATGAATTACAATATATAGGGTTATATAATTCATTATAATTATAAAAATCATATATAACTGTTTATATTTATTGGATATATTATAAATAGCCACAAATGTTTTCCAAGAAAGATGCCTCAGATGAAAATTGTAGGTCTAGTTTTACCCACCTCAATTCATTTTTAACTATGAGGTGACACGTGCGGCGAGAACTCAAGGTTTGCAGATAACAACTACTTTTTAATACTCTCGTTTATAGTCCTAAAGGAGATTGAAAAACTACGTAAAATGCATTTCATCATCTTCAAAATTGAACAATTTACAACATTTCAGAATCTTGTAGTTTTAACATAATTATTAATTTTCAGCCATTTCATAAAGTGGATTCATGAGATAGGGGACATTAAAAAAAAATTCATGATTTTTGTTATTATTTTTCTATTAAAAAATATGTCCAATATTGTATGCGTAGTGTTTTTTTAATTAAATAGGCAAAAAGTAATTTCTGAAATGATTTTTCCAAAATTATTAAAAGGAAATTGATTGTATCAATTTAAAATGTTTATTAGCTTAACAATTGAAACATTTAATTATCATAACAAGTTAATCATAATTTTCTTCTTAAGAAAGTGTCCATTGGACGACAGAAAAAATATTGTAAAAGTAATTGTTATTATTAAGTAACCCCACAAATCAGTTTCCAGAAAAAAATACACAAAGAAAAATAAAAACTGGTAACTAAAGTTTAATATTAACTAACTATAAATATGAAAACAATGTTTCAATTGCTGAGTTAATAAACATTTTGAATTCATACAATCATTTTACTTTTCATAATTTTGGAAAAATCATTTCAGAAACTGCTCTTCTTTAATTTTCCATGATGAAATAGAACTCCTACAAGCTCGGCAATATTTTTTAACAGAAAGAAGAAAAAAATTATACGTCTTGTCTTAAGATCCCATTTTATAAAAATACAAGACTAAAATGGTGTAAATCTAATTTTAAATGACTATAAATAAGAATATTAAGAAGTAGGTGATATCTGCAAACCGTCTTAGTTAAAAATCAATTTACATTGGATACTGCGTTTATCTCTTGATAAATACAATTCCTTCTATAATCATACAACAAGCAAAAAAGTGATATTTTAAGTAAAAACTATTAAAAAAATGAGGTATGATAACTGCACAAAACAAGTTCAGACAAATGCGTTGTTACAAATTAATGTACAAAGTTTGCTTTTTAGCATACCATAATTAATAAAATACACAATTAGATCTAATGATTCCTTGATGAGAACTGAAAAGGTATAATTATCAATAAAGTAAAGTGTGTTCGTTTTTTAAAAATAATAAAAATACTAAAAAGAACAATTAAAGGAGTAATTAAAAGCGACTACCAAAGAGAACAATAAAAGTCATTGTTTTTCATAACAGGCTTTTTAGATGATTTATATTTATCTTGTTTCATTACATGGGAAATGAATAACTGTGCTTTTAATGACCAGAAAACATTGCTTTCATGAAGTATGCCTTCTGAAATTATAAGAAAATTAATACTTACAGTGGTCCTGGTTTTAAAACATTCAGACGTCTTCTTTAAAACAAACTTGTTTTCACTAGGTTGAACTACTTAGGAAGTAAAAAAAGTGGTCGGTTAATAAAAGTTTTAAGCAAATTGAAAATTAATTTGGTAAATAAAAATAATACAATATCTTCTTCATAATGGAGTTCACATTCGTTTACGAAAGTTGGAAAATATTATTTTGGAAATCGTAGGCCAAGATGAAATTTATCATATTTCTTACTGAAATAAAAAGGGAAAAGTTCATTTTACAATTAAAGTAATTTTTTGTTGGTTTTTATCAAGAAATTTATATTTACCACCAAATATTACATTTTTGGGTACTGATTTTGTTTTAGCTGTTCTGAAATCTATGATTGAAATATTATATTGAACTTCCTGAAATAATAATTTCTTTTAATAGATATAAATTAACAAAATAAGGATGTACAAAATATTTAAAATGCAAATAAACCAATATCCAACGTTATAAATACAAAAACATTTTTTAAAAAACAACAGAAAATCCACATTTTTGGCATTTACAAATTTTCATTTATGTACCCCCGAAATGGCAAAGAGATACGAAAATTCACTGCTATAAATACATACATTTATAAGTGAATTCCAACAGTTTAATATAACTATTTAGACAGTTGGTAGCATAGCTCATTGTTGGTTCACGTGTGTAAATCGGAATAAGATTTCCCATCTAATAATGAGGGCATATTTATATTGGAATGTCGCCGGCGGATGACATACGAATGAGATATTTTTGCACTATCCGTAATCTAGAGAATTCAATTTTTAGAAAAATACATTATGAAAAACGCAGAGGCAATTATTTAGTTACAAGTACAACAACATTGATTCGGGTCTTATTATTACGCATATTATAAATTTACAAATTAAGTATTACAACCAAATTTATTAATCAGTTCTTACAAACACAATAAAACTTACAGAACGATCTCGCACACACTCTGTTCTCTTCATCCACACAAGTGCCAAACTAATCAAGTATCGATACCGTATACAATATACCTTGTATCAAATACAAAATTGAATTTAAAAACTTATAATCCAAATTATCTTTACCAAAATAACTTGGTAAAACAGAACAAATTTATTTAACAAAGTATGAATTCAGAGTTTATAGCATGTTTGGACGGACGCAAATCAATTAAAATGAGTATTAATCTGGAGTATGAAAGATCGCAAGGTATAGGAGTATACATGTCCTTCGCATTTTGCCAAAACAGTTGAAGTTTCTTGATCGGGAGTCGAATCATCCTTTTGGTTGGGAGAGGTTGTCGAAGAAGAAATAGGAGGTTGGGACGGGGAGAGATTGCGGACACGGACCTGGGTTCAAGAAACTCGGATGGCCCGGCCTTGAAGAAGCCAACCGGCTCCGACCATTGGCGAACATTGTCAGCCGGTCCATCCAAACTCCGATCCCCCCCGCCCCCAAGAAGGTAGCGGTCTCCTGTGGAGGTAGCGCGTCATTGCAACAACAAAACCCAGCATTCCGAGATTTCCGAACGTTCCACAGCCTGTAATATCGAATCACAGGGAACGCAGAGAAAAAAGAGAGACGATTTAAGTTGGAAGAATTTAGACCTCAATTTGATAATTGAAAGAAATATATATATATATATACAAAGAGAGTAATTGACACCTGTTTATAAAGAGGATCACGTGCTTTTTAAAAAAAAATATTTATACAATGGGATCGATTTCCTAACCATAAGGTGGTCAAACATTCCTTATGATATCTCGAGAAAATCTTTTAAGCGGATCCAGAAACCTGTCGCTCAATCTCAAACTGCTGAAAATACTATTATATCCCAATACAATAATGTTATTATGGGATCATAATAATGCTATTACAAGCTGAAATGAATAATAACTTTAATTTTAAGAATAAAAATAATAGAATCTATCTTTGAGGTCTCCCAAAGATGATTGATGGGGGATATCCCAGTTGAAATGAAAGGTCTGAAATGGAGACATAGCTAACATTTGAAATCAATTTGAAACTGAGAGATTCAAATTAGCAAACAATTTACAAAAAAATAAACCAGAAAATTAAAAAAAACCTATTTGAAGTTTTACGACAAAAGGATTAAATCAAATCGTATATTTTCAGTTATTAATCTGATCCAAGGATATTAATACTGTTGTTTCGAAAGGAGATGATAAAGTATAACATTCTAAATTTATCTATGCATTGAATTAGTGTGTTTATGAAAGCATTACAAGTTCACAAATTTGCATAAAAAATATTGCGAACCAGATTGTTAATGAAGTCTCCGAAACAAAGTCTGTTTAAAAGCAGTAAATAACTATACAGCCAACGTAAAGACTGAAAACCATTAAACTACATTAATACAGATTGTTAATAGTACATCCCATTTCAACAACCTAATGCAGTCTAATGAAATAGAAACAGAAGTCTGTTGAACATATGGATACCCGCGAATTGGTATGTGTTGAACTGCGTATGTGTGATGTACTCGTACTATTTCTATTTGGTCAGTCTGTATTACGCTGTTGAAAGAAAATCTCTTGTTTGTATCGATGTAATTTTCAATTAATTTTTAGTTTCATTGTTTATATAATTAAATTTAGAAGTAGCATATATCCATACCTGAAGCTAAATTGCACTCCAGAAAAATGTTGTTTCTGAATTTTTAATTTTTTTTTTAGAAAAAAATATAAAAAAGAGAATTTATATCACTATGGGGAGGGGGGAGATAACAAAACAAAAAAAACCTTAAGGCATAGAAAATATTAACCACGGGCAAATAAAACAAAAATCTGAGCATTGTGTGATTGTAAGCAATTGAATTGCGTGCTTAGATTTTTTTTGTCAAGGGTCTCCGGTTAGGGGAGGTTTGCTCGTTCTGGATATTGACTTGTTCTACAGGTCCACGATTAGTTTCGGTTTTCAGCAAGGAGAAAACAGTTAAATAAATGTGACAATAAGATAGAAAGTGAACCTTCCCAAAAAAGATGGAGAGGTGCTGTAAAGCCCATATGACAAAAGCCCAACTTCCAAAATCTGTAAGGGCAGTAACAGAAAAAGATTTACAACCCCCAACAAACTTATGGCTTTGTCTGAGGCAGGGTAGATTGGTGTGCTACTCACAATGTACACCAGGCCCTTTCCAACACCTTACGTTTTGACGTTTTCATTACAAAATTTATGTGATTGTTCTTTTAGTTCTCATTCGGGTGTTTTTTTACAGCATCAAAAAAAGAAATGAATGTTTAAAAGTAAGTTCAATATGCAATAATAAAACCTCAGGATATACTGAACTCATTGAACGTTTTAGACATGTGGTTCAACTAATTCCTATAAAATCCAAAATCAGTTAGTATGCTGAAAAGAATTTGAGAACATAATATTGGAATTAACTCACAAATATATTACACAGTAAAAAAATATTATTTTAAAAAACAGATATGTGTAGAACATAGTAGATACGTATATTTGTTATATGTATATTCACTGGATTCAGTTCTTTTTTTAAAAATAATTATTTCAATTAAATTATTATATTATTAATTTCAATAGCATTTATATTATTGATTTGCGATGAGACGTTTTTATTTATTGAAATCAAACTTCAACAACTCTCTCTCTCTATGGAGTTGTAAGATTTTCTGAGGCATGGGGCGAAATCTTAGATAGGAAACCCTATGGGAAATAATTGCAAAAACACTGATTTTGTATAAAGTTTTGAATTTCTCTGAAGAAAATCATTTTTGTTTAGAAAACTAAGGAGTAACAAGTTTTTGAGAATTGGAATCACTTTGAAATGGGTCCACTTTTAGCCCAGAACGCCAAGATTTAGAGTGGAAATAATAAATAA
>NW_027115152.1:112386-113661 GCF_000696795.3 Halyomorpha halys
TAAAATAAAATTTACTTTCCTTCAGAGAAATTTAGAACTTTGTATAATATAAACAGTGCTTTTGCGGATAGCACCCACCAAAATTATGAAATTTCGTTTCCTCTCAGAATCCGTAAAAAAATTTAATTAATCATTCCTTTTGAATTCCCCTTCATTATCATATTCTAAATATTGTAGAATCAAGAGGCGGAAGAGATTATCTGTGACACCTTGTAGATTAGCAGACGATATTTTACAAATATTGTAAAGATCGATCAAGGTAGTGTTGTGAGGAAACAGTCTGTTCTACCTCCAATTATATTGGTGGATAAAACAGTTCAATAGAATTAATACATTCCTTCCAGGAAAATACATTTCCTATGAGGTAATTGTTGGAATATTCCAAAAGCTTTGAGTATCTCAAACAGCAGTAAACTACCAGTTGACTTTTTTCCAATTTGGGTATCAAAAGAACCGAATAAAATATCGCTGCTTTGCTTTAATAGTGGCACATCTGAAAAAAAAAAATTTTGGTTTAGTTTTGAAATGGACTTGTTCCAAAGACATTACCGTATACACGGATTTATTTTTCTACTGCGTTCCCTATACAGACTATAGACTACCCTCAAGCCTAAAGGTTGTCAAAAAGTAACCAGTACACGGTAAAATCTATAGAATACATCGGATATAAAAAACAAATTTTTTTTGTCTTATGTGTCACTATTCAAGCAAAGCAGCGAACCGATCACATTTATAAGGATCAAAAATAGAATATCTCACACAAACAGTTTTTAAAAAAATACTAACCAAATGTAGATAGAATACGATAAACCTTTAAAAAGATTCTGACCAAGAAATTTAGCAAAACTATTTTTCATCGTAAAAAACTGCCTTCTGATTTAATCTGACTGCTGCGAGCAATGAATCAGTCCTTTAATCCTTAACGAAGGCTCTTATACACCAAAACAGAAAATATGTTTTCTTTAAGCATGAATGGTACGAATTCATTACAGAATAGAGTTGAATTATGTTGTTTTTAATGCTAATTTTTATGTTAAATTTGAATTATCTATTTTTGAAAGTGTCAAATGAACATATTATTTTGTTGATTTTTTTTAATTATTTATTTATAAGCGGATCCAGAAACCTGTCGCTCAATCTCAAACTGCTGAAAATACTATTATATCCCAATACAATAATGTTATTATGGGTTGATAATAATGCTATTACAGGCTGAAATGAATAATAACTTTCATTTTAAGAATAAAAATAATAGAATCTATCTTTGAGGTCTCC
>NW_027115152.1:113986-120169 GCF_000696795.3 Halyomorpha halys
TCAAGATGGAGTCCTAAGTATCGAATCTGTTCAACAGGCGTTTTGTTGATTTTTAAATGTTAAATGTGATTTGTCTATTATGGTGAGTGGAAAATGAATAAATTATGTTGTTTATTAATGCTAATATATATGCTAACATAATTTTTAAATGTTAAATTTGAATTATTATTTTAGTAGGAAATCTTGTCTTTTATCTAGTTTTTGTTCTTACTAATTAATACATCTTCAACATTGACGAGTTTGTTATCGTTGAAAATATTAATAAAATATTTAGAGTGAGATGTATATACGATATATAGAGTTGGAAAAAGATTTTTAATAGGGGAGAGTAGCTTTTGAGTTATTATATCCACATTAACTGCCATTGTATTGCAGTCAAGGCGGATACAAAACATAAGAACATAGAACAATATTAATGACATTGTTACTAAGTGATTTCACGGGTAAGTAATTTTTATTATATTAGAAGATGAATTGACAGTAAAATGGTCAATATAGTTTAAATAGTTTGAAAACGATTAAATTGGTATAAGATAGTTTCCAACAATTCAATATCGTCCAAATGAGTAACCCCTTCGTAAAATTATTAACGCCATTTCACTATCATCATTTTTATACTAATGACCAAAATAAAACTGTGTAGTTTTACTCTAAGACAGAAGGTATATGAAGCCAACAATTATTAGATGGTGAGAATCCATTGGCATAAATACACTAGGACTGGAGGGAAGACTTTAGGGTGGGGCGTCCCCAGCTCTCCTTTCTCTAGGCCGTCCCGCTGGTGAACCTTCCCCCTCTCCGAGGCCGGTCTTTCTCACAGGGAAGGACCCCTCTAACCGGATCGGAGTCTTTAAAAAACCAACTATAACACGGCAGGTACTCTACACAGAAAAATTTACTTTCGGCTGCTCCATTTCAGTTTACTATGAAAATCGCACCTGAAATCAACAAGTAGTATCAAACAACTATTAATTTTTTTTTTAAATATTTATTAATAGAGGTAACTGAATAATAAACATTCTTTAAAATTTTGTAATTTTCAATCCAAAACACTGAAAAATTGTGAATATTAACATTTTTCACACAAATAGTTACCATTGAGAAATTCTTCCTATATATTTCAATCTGGAAGATCCCATATGAAGATGAAACTCTGATAATGAGCTAATAGTGCCGAGTGAAGTTTGTTCTAAATAGATCTGTCCCAATGCGAACTGAAAGTACAATATTAAATAATTTAGATGTTGAGATACTAAGGAACATTAAGAATTTTGGGTTTCTAACAAATATATCCCATAAGATATTTCCGCTTTGTCGCCACCGAACACAGGAACGTCACAGTTAAGAAGAAAATGGTCTGATCTGAAAACGCTATACTAGTGATTAGTACTTTGTGTATTAGTACTTTAGTAATTTTGTGAAATAAAATTAATATAAATTTCATAGTTTAACAACTTTATATGAAAAAGAGGTACAATTATTAGACTCCATGATGTTTGAGTAGAGAAAAGATGTAGTGCTAGAGCCCAAGGGGAGAAAAAAGTCAGTTATTTTAACCCAATTTTTTATTACTTTACTGAAAGCTACGTATAATTGCTAGTCAAAATTGATGAGTCTGACAAATATAGTTAGGGGGAATAAAAAATGGTGGGTGTTTCAAAACTTTGAAAAAAATAAGTTTTCATTCGGAGCTTTATATTGTCAAAACTGCCCACAGCACTTGAAAAGCTAATAGAAAATCATTTAAAGTAGAGTAAATTCCCTAAAATAGAAGCCTGAACAGAGCGGTTTACGGCCAATATTTTCCGACATAGTTTTTTAAAAAGCAATATTTCATAAAAATTGTACTAAAAAATTAGTAGTTGAATTCAATAACTACTGAATTTCGTCCGAACTACGAGAAATCAATTTATTTTAGCAACTATCATAAATACTACTATTATAATTTCCACAATAAATTTTCTAATTATTTTATAGTGTATATATTTTATGAAATGTTGTTTTTAAAAACTGTATCTCAGAAACTAATGAGCGTAAACTCTACCAGGGCTTATATTTTATCAAATATGCTCCAATTTGATGTTGTAATAGGTTTTCTAGTGTTGTAGCTCCAAATGAAAAAAATATTTTTAAGATTTTAGAAAAGCCTACATTGTATTATTCCTAACTACACTTGGCAGATTCATCACTTTTAAATAGTGATTATATATAGTTTTCATTGATGTAATCAAAAATTGTTGTGAAGTAACTGAATTTTATTTCTCCGAGCTATCGAACTAATTTGAAGCTAGCTATGTATATATCACTTTAGAATCGTACGCCGTAAGAGTCAGGGGCACAGCATTTTTCCCATAACACAGATCACTCCCTCAGTAAAAATATTTCTTTGAATCAGTTTCTACACAGATCTTCTATTATTTCTGACAAACTTGATTTATTACCTGGACTGCTACTTCTTTTATGAAATCACAACTCATTTATGGTCTCAAACAAAACCGATTCCAGACGAATCCTAATACTTTTAAAGGAATCACTATATTTATGCCTTGGATTAATAGCAAAGATGATTATAGACTAAATATGTAAAGATGCTGTGCATATTATTGTGTGCTGTAATAAAACTAAATCATAATATATCGTGAGAAAGTTTAATTAAATAAATAATTAAGTCGAAAACGGTTTTATTCCAATTAAGGCGTAATTAACTGATTATCCACACTAATTGAATGATGAGAGAAGGAATAAAAATGTTGCAGGAGGTAAATGGGTTTAATTATTTTTTATTATAAATTGTGCATTATTTTTCGGTTTGATCAGTTACAAAAAATTATCAGCGAAGAGGCTATTAAGTGCAGTATATTTTTATTATATAAATTATAGCCATTAAAAATTTAATTATTGCAATACAATTCGAACTAAACATCATTCAACAGTCCCATCAAAAGATGTCAAATCAACCATGAAGTCACTTAAGAATGGAATGAGCAATAATTCCTTCCTTAACAAAGACTTATATTACAAACATAAAAGTCGAACGAAGCATTATGTTTAATTCAAGGTCTTGTCTATAGTAAAATATAATTGGATACCAGCATAATTATTAATAACAATAAATAATATGGAAAGAAGTGGCTGGAGAGAAATTTTCAAAATAAATATTTGTGATAACGGTCTCTAATCTTTTTTTTTTTTTTTATGAAAATAAATCGCTGATTTTTTTGGCACCAGTTGCATGCGCAAGCCACACTGCTGCCGCACCCCATATGCCAAAAATGGCCGAGGAAGGGGAAGAAAAAACACTCTAAATTTAGAATTCCGGGTTCTAATAATGAAATAATGTTTGATGTTTATGAATCACATATCAGATCAAACTACTTTAAAATAAAAAAATACCATAACAGCAAATATTATTTATTTTATTTTTAATTTACTTTCACATTTTTATCAAGCTTATTTATAATTATTTATAAACAACATATCTGAACGACCTACTTTGTAGTATTGCATTCATATGTCTATAACAACGAGTTATGTATTCATTTATTATACTCCCATGTATGAATTTGAAATTTTAAAAAAACTTAAGCTTTTATGCTATGTTTATATTTGTATTATTAATAGCCTGAATCCACTAAGGTAAAATAAATATTTTTTTTGTCCTGATGGACTATATTGAACGCCTATAAGCGATTACTAGTATCAAGGATCACTTATCTTATCAAAATGTGGGCTTTTCTACTTAAAAAAAAAAGAAAATTACAATTATCATTTAGGCAACACAAGAGCTCTCTACTTGAAGATATGCTATCGCTAATCACAAATATATCAGCAGTGAAAAGATTATTTTTATAGTGCGTCTGGGTTATGAATTATTTACATTTTCTAAGGAGAAAATGAGTAATTTTTACTTATGTTTAGTATTAACAGTACATTTAAATAAATAAATTCTGTATTTATTTTGGAATATCATTAAATGAATATTTGATGAGCTTTGGATCCTTTGACCTTTAGAGAGAAAAGAATACATTTTTTTAATATTTTTAGGTTAAAAAAAATAAAACCAAAAAGATATTAATTACTTAACAGAAAAAATATAATAATACTATTTTTTATACAGATTTCATATGGATATAGGATGTTTGTTTTAATTCTGTTGAAACTGGATGGTAAGAAAATGATAAGCAATATTTGAAGGTGGGGAGGGTACTGGAGTGACGGATGGAATTCTATAGGGAAGAGGATCTGGTAAGGAAAGATCCATCAAAAGCTGCATTTCGGTGGGCTGTTGTATATAGGTCTGATGTTTTAACTGAATAAATTCACTCAAAAAACAGGAAGGTTCATACTTTTTCTGTAATTACTTAATTTATAATAAAGTGTTTTTCCATTTTTAATAAGAACCTATAAATAATTTCCTTGATTGCAGCTGATTATCAAAATTTAGTTTTTTCCTATAAGAAAAAATAAGTAGCTTAAACTATATAATTTCTTTTATAACTGTGCTCATTATTCTTGTAATCGAAGTGATTAATATAAGTTTAATTATAGCAAAAATTATTTTTATCTTAAAACCCTAGTGAGTAACATTATTTATGATTAACGTTCCTAGTTTGGATAGTTTTATCTTAATTTAAAACAATACAGCTACATTTTGCATTTTTTTCTAATCAAGAACAATTTTTTTTTTATACTATATAATCAATTTTCCCACCCTGCGCTCCTTCATTCGCTTTTTGGACATAAGATTCCAGCCTAACGTCTAGGTTGTGAGAGTTATTATAATTTTAAAGCTCAGAAAACACATCCAATTTTTGATCCACAACCATAACCTATCTATATCTCCTCAAGTGATGTATTTAGATTTATGTATTAACCTGATTTATGCAATAAAGTGCGTTCTCAGACGATAGGATGAACCTCATACAAGCTTCTTTGATGATATTTTATGACCAATTTTTCAATAGTTTTTGATTAAAACTAAATAACAACATACCAAATAGTTCAAGCTCTCATAAAAATGCTTCCATGGAAATATCCTTTATCATTTATGTTATCTACTTTTGCAATTCCCTGCTCATTTCCATAGATAAACCCTCCGACTACCTTCCTTTAAAAACTACTCATTTTCCTTCATCACTAATTGTGTGTATACGCAAGTAGAATAATGAATTTTTTGAGGTTAATACACCTCAGAAAAAAAATTAGAACTAAATTAATTAAAAAAATAAACCCTTGACAATTAGGCTGCGTATTGTAATTAGTTCTATAAATAGTACGTGAGAAAATTAGCAAACATTTAATACGTTTTTTCGAACATTTTAACTCAGAAATTATTATTAGAGATTATAAACCATGTATACTGATAAATATTACAAATTGTTGCTTGGGAAAACTAGAGTCCATTTACCTTTTACAGGTTTGAAACAGCAGTTAGGAGAGTATACTGTTCAAACGGAATGGCGTATGATACATTATGAAGGCATGCAATGAAGCCTAGTTCCTTGTTAAGGGTATCTCGTCAACCGCGTTGGATTTGTTGAGACCATTCAGATGCTTTTATCCGGTCACACAGACGGCACCTGTTCTAGTTCAGCCTGATGATAATGAGGCTTGGGAATGTTGGGGGGTTGATGGGCACCCTTTGTAACACTACCCCACAACTCTACACCACTATTAATATACCCTTCATAATTCATTTCCGACAGGCAAGCCCACCAATCAGTGCTGAACACTCTATTTTATAAAGTTGTGGCACTTTATAAAATAGAGTGTCCTGGTGCATACAATCTTCAAATGCTTCGATATTTAATTTATAAGCTGCTTTACTTGCTAGTAATAAATATGTAATATTATAATAACACAAATTTATAAAAGTTAATAAAAACGTAAAAATAATCTAAGCATTAATTGATCTTCATTTTACACATTAGAAGTGAAATAAAAAAATATATAAAATACATAGAAATATAAAACAGTATCCTCGATAAATATATCAACCAGTCTCCACTGGCTCCCAATACGCAACTGGCAAGGAAGTGGGATCCTGGAGTTCCTTGGGTAGATTGTACATAAGTATACAAGTAATTAATATGATTTATTTTATTTTTTAATTCTTTACTTTAGTGGTTTATTAGTTATATTATTTATTATCCATTTTAGTTTTCATTTTTCTAATTTTATTTT
>NW_027115152.1:120995-124038 GCF_000696795.3 Halyomorpha halys
CATTATATTGAATGGACGGTAGAATTTAAAGAAAAAATAGGCAATCTGTCATTCCTTGCCTCTATTCACATTAACCTGGTTTATCTCGTCTTGTACTCTGTTTTACTGTTCATGTGTTTTAATTTTCTTCGGAGATAACAATCCATAAAATTTACGGATATTGACAAAGGATTAAAAAATAATAACTAAGTCTAAAGTAACTTATTTTAAGCTTCGTTAAACTACTTTAAATAAAATATTTCATACAGTCGAGAGAAGAAAATTGTTTTCTAAATAAAATGTTTTATCGTCATTATTTTGAAAATTAGAGAAATTTTAGAAAGTTAAAATGAGAAAATATGGTTCGAAAATGAAATTTGAAGATTTAAAAAAAATATATAACGTTAAAATTAAAGTCTTACTTTAAATAAACAGTAATAATTTATAACGGTTTTTCTATTTAATAAATTGTAATTAAATTGAAATCCAGGATTGTATTTTTAAGGGATATTTCATGCTTATTAAAACGTTTTTGAATTTATAGTAACTTCTAATATTTTGTAACGGAACAAAAGTTAATAAATCGTTAAAATAAATAAAATCAGTATAAAAAGGACAAGATGGAATCAGTTCTATAAATAACTGCTCTGAATAACTGTACGATGCGGTAATTGCTATTCCATATATTATATTGAATCACGTTCACCCACAATCAACAACTATTTCTAGTTTGTAATGATTTATATATAATCGAAAATAATATTAGACATCCAAATAACAATTTCTCTGGATATATTTGATTATTAGAATATTATACTTCAAAAGTAATTGAAGATATAAAATGTCAAATTAGGGATTAAAAATTTTGATTTCGAAAATAATTCAGCAGTTTAACGCCATTAATGATAATAATTTAATAAATGATACCTTTAAACAAATTAAAAGTTTTGAATACATATTTTATTCTAAAATAATATGTTAAACACTTTTATTTTTTGATCAATTTAATATGTTATATGATATTTCGACGATCGAAAATTATTCTATTCATAATTTTAATTATTCATCAGAAAATGAATTAAACTTTATATTTGTAATAGTCTCAACCTTCTTTATTAAAACTTATTACAAGCCCAACGTTTAGGCCTTTTAAGAAAACATGAAAAGTGTTGTGATAAGTTAATGATAGTAAAATACAAAAATTGTGAAAGGCAAAAATTATCAAATGTTATAGTTACAAATACAGGCTTATTTGGACTGTGTTAAATTGACTTGGGTAAAATAGCCTGCAAAGTTTTGTAAATCAATGTGAGGCTGTGATACTAAAGAAGGTTGAGACTATATATAAATTATGGTTATGTAGATTTTATTTTATTATGGTTATGTTTTAAGTTAAATAAGTAATTTTGATTTATATAAAGTATTTAGTTTATTATAGGCCAGAGCTCATTTCTTTTTGTAAGTTATAAAGTTTATATTGATTTAGTTATCCACAAATAAAGTGTATTTAATAAGTTGAAATGAATTGCCTTTGTTATTTCATAATATATATATATATGGTAATTAGGTTACTATGATTGAATTTTTTTTACTCCCACTTATCTATTAATGGAATGTGTATAAAGAAAAAGAATTGCAATCATGAGAAATTTCAAATTCCGGTTACGGACCAAATACACGTTTTGAGGTGCAAATTACCAAATCTTGTAAAATTATATACCGTTAGAAAGCCAAAGATTTTAGAAAAAAATAGTATTTAGCATGCAAAGTCGTAGAAGGTAGTGGAGAATGACGAAAAACGTATAAATAAAATATCTGAGCTAAAGGTTAAGTGTGTTAAAGTGTTCAATTACAATTGGAGTTCTGGCAATGATCAGATGCTCCACTCAAGTAGAGTGTTTGCGACTTTAGCGCACTTAGTTAACCTCCACTGGCTCACTACCAGGGACGCGGTGAGAGGGATGAGATGGGATCTAGAAGAGCTCTACTTCACACCTCATACGTGGGCTCGGGAATCCTCAGGTCGATAGTTTAAATATTGTATATAACTGTGTAAATGCGACTAGTTATTATTTTATTTTTTGTTTCTTTCTGTACATAGTTTAATTATATTTATTTTATTTACCCTTCTGTTTACAAATATTTATGGAGAGATTTTATCTATTTGTATGTACATTCTTTTTTTTCATTTATTTTTATTTTTACTTTATTTGTTTTTATTTTAGTATGAATGTGATCGGTTATCACAATTACTTCTTGCCCAACAATATTACTTATTGCCCCAGATTGTAATATTTATAAATAAATAAATTCTAAAATAACAAAGTATTCAACTGAGTTTAATCTGTGATATAGTATTCAGTTGAGCTTAACTGGTGGGCCAGTCGTGTTTACACGTCACCATATTTATGAAATGGTTAGTTTTTGACTAAAAATCAGACCATAAATCATTCTGATTACTTTCAGTACTGATTCTATAACCTTTTTATCATTGAATGGAGTTTAAATTTTAGTAAACTGTAATATTTTTGCCACACTTTCGCAAAAGAAAACAGAAACTTTTTTGAAAAATAAATATAACTTTCTTGAAAACTATTTGAAAAAATTGGAGTGAATCAGCTCATTTGTAAAATCAGTAGGAGAAATTATTGTTAGAGTGGATGATAAAGAAATATCCGTTCTGAAAGGAGCAAGGAACCGCATCAAGTTTTTTAAAAGTAAAGATATGTCTTGTTATATGATATGCCTTATGCATTTTTGTTAGTATAAATTGAAATTCATAATCGTAACAATAAATATAAATAAGATGATTTATATGAGGATAATGTTTGACAATTTAGTTTCACGAACATTTATAAGTTACAGGAACAATACCCTGGACACGTTTGATTAATTAATGATTAAATTTTTTTCCTACAAACAACTAATTATTTTTCTAAAATATTTAGAAACATTTACATATTGTAAAATAATTTTGAATTTACTTTCATAATTCTCGCATTGGACTCATGATTTATTCTGAATTATTATAATATATAGTATATAATAACTAGTATTTAAATTA
>NW_027115152.1:124088-140992 GCF_000696795.3 Halyomorpha halys
TGCTCCGGGAAAGAAACCCGTTTTGTTTTTCCGGTAAGTTAATTATATTTTCTTTGCTTGCAGTGGGGAAACGAAGTTCTATATATATTATAGAAGATATTGGCATAAGTAGTTAATAAAAAAGGTAATGATAGAAATGATTCATTTTTTTTTTGTACAAATTAATTTTTAAATCACAATTTTTAATAACTTCAAATATATTTATATTCTTTTATGAACTTGATAAGGAAAATTGACAATAATTCTCCGAATTTGTGTAAATGGAACGCAATAATAGGTAGTTTTTTTTTAGTGACCTAAAAAAGAATAACGCTTACTTCAGAATTTCTCGTAAGTTAACAGCAATACAAAACGCCTAGTCAGACAACCATTTCTTTTTTTCAGGGTGAACACTTCTCACTCTAAATGTTGCTAAAACTTTAAAGATTATTATAAAACTGACAGTATTTTTAAGATATAAGCATATATTCTTTTATAAAAATGATTTTTCTTAATTGTGAAATTAATTTTAATATACGAGTAAATGTATGGATATTTTTTTATAAAAAATAGAAACAAAAAATACATCACAAGCTATTGAAATTATGTGGAGAACATGTTCAAAATTTTATAATTTTTTTTATACTTTAATTTGTGAATTCAGTTTGAAGACATCTCCTCTTTCTGTCCGTTTTTATTTCTTGAAATTTATATAGATTAAATTTCCAAATACACACCCGAAGTAACGCCTCATTTTTGACTAATAAAAATAGTGTTTTACTTTTAAAATTTAATTAATAATTATACTTGTTTCACGTACTCTTAAGTTTTTGCCATCTCCTTTTCTTCAAAAAAGTTAAGATTTATTATAATTTTGAAAAAAATAAATAAAAATAATTCTCCTGATCATGAAAAAAAGATCGTATTTAGGTTATAAAATTTCTAATTCAAAATATGATGTCTCTTATCCTGAAAATAAAGTTTATAGTATATCTCAAACTGGATTAAAATGATTAACGAATATTTTTTTAATAAATTTTTCTGTTTCCCTGAGAGATCCACATTCACAAATACTGCACTAACAATGAGTTGAAGTGGGTTTTCCCTCACCGCTATAAGCACTTTCTTGCTTCCATCACCTATTATATAATCCCACCGCCATCTTTATATCTTTAATTATTTTCGATCCGAAACTCAAATTTAAACCAGATTTCAAAAACCCGCAATTCCGAACCTTGCACCCCTTACGACAGAACTCCTCCAACAAATGTTTTATTAACTGATTTATAACCCAAACAGAATTCTATTCTACCTTTCCTCAAATCCTGTGAAAATGAGAATAAATATTTTAGTCAGTCATTCTGTAAAGGTAAATATATTTACTTTTAAAAAGTAAAATTTAACTTTTAGAATTTATATTATCCTGATCAATTTCGGTCACTGTACTATTGAACTGTATGGAGGGGGGAATAAATACAATATATTTTATTTTGTATAACACGATCTATTTAAGAATTGCTATAATATTTCGATATGCTTCAAGTTTCTAGAGATTGAAAGGATGATTGTTCGGCTTAAATAAAATTAACACAATTGTGAAGTTGTGTTCATACAACTCCTTCGCTTATGAAGGATAAGCGAAAAATGCGTTTAACGAAAGGAAAACAAAAAATGTTTTTAAAACATCTATTATATTACTTCTATTTGATTGAAATCACTTTTTAAATAATAAATACAAATATTCATTAATCATTTTTGAGAAAAATAGCAAGAAATTCTAGTTTGGATTTAGCAACATTTAATAAACTTTACATTCCCCTCCACCCTTTGAAATATTCTCTACTTAAAATGCATACTTCACATACAGTAAAATATAATGTCAAGAAAATTAAACCGAGGTTTTAGAAGCTTTAAAAGAAAATTTAATATATTTATAACGCAGGGAGGGGAGAGGGGGGAGTTTCTACGAAGAAGGAATGAGAGGTAAGTATCTTTTAAAAAAAATTCCTGTGGAACACTAATCTAACTATTTCAACGAGTTCAAATTTTTAACTATTTATTTCACAGTTTAACAAAATATATTGATGATTAGTTCCACTACAATAGTTTTCATGCATAACCTTCGCTTTTTATTTCATACTTTCTATTTTAAAACTCCTAAAACGAGGAGGAAGAAGTGGAGGAGTGTTACAGACGGTCCGGAGAAGCGAGTTTACATAGTGTATAGAATGTAAAATATAAAAATGTTTGTATCTTATGTTTAATATACAAGATTATCTAACTTGTTTAGCACTTCTCCATCGAGCCAGCCAATCCCAAGAAGGAACTGCGTCTTAGCGCGGAGAGAACAACTCATTCAAACACCTTGAATTTAACAATTCATTGACGTCCTTAGGACGCCTGGCAACTCAACCGGAAGGTCTCAAGACTCTTGGAACACCTTGATAAAAAAAAATTTCACAACTCTCAACGGGACTCGAACCAACCCCAGGGACCATCGCTAACTGAAACAAGAGGGGCCCCCACCTCCCGAAGCCAGGCCAGAGGGAAATTAAGTTTGACTGCCGAAGGGTTGGCTAGTCTGCCTCTTATCAATTGCGACGCAGTTCAGTCTCCCAGCAACCTTGGGGCAGTGATGTGTTTATTGTGGGATTTGGGATATTTTGTAAAGGTAATTTCAGTGATTAAGAAGTTTAATGTTATGAATATATGTCGAGTGGTTCGGTAGAGGAAATCTGACTGAACGAAATGGATTTGTTCGAAAATGTGGTAACATTGTATGGATCACTATTACAACTGGTATAGTGAGTACTAGTTCGCATATTTAAAATCCAATTTTAATTTCCTATCAATATCGAACTGAAACTAGAATTTCATCTCGGAAATATCGATGACTCTGTGAATTCTAAATAAAGTATTGCCAACAAACAACTGTACCAATTTTTTTTTTTTTTTTCTTTATACCCAAAATTAACATCTATCACTAGTAACATTAAGCATGATCAATATTTAAAATAAATAATTCCAAATCCTCCCAAACTTCTAACTAACCTAAGAAATGACGAGCGATACTATCCATTGATGCATCGCATGAAGGAAAATTTGTAGAGAGTTTTCTATTTTTGATAAATTACTTTTGTAGGAATAGGTTATTATTAATAACGTCAAATATTCTGCAATGCTGAATATTAAATATGTTCAATGAGCCCACCATGTGTAAGCAATAACAGAACTACTGCATACAGAAAGAACTATTGAAAAAAAAATTACAACAGCAAATCATATTTGATCTCTCATTTAACAACTGAAATTCAATGAAATATTTGCAATTATTACTTCTAAATTTAAATAAATTATCCGAGCAAAAGGCCAGATATAATTAGGTATTTTTTAAAGATTCCAAATTAAAACATAAATTATTGAAACGTTGATAATGTTTTTTAATAACTATCTTAAATTTAAAAACTCAATTTACAAGTGCAATCGTATGTTCATCCCACTCCATGAATTTGATTGATTTTTTTTTAATCTGCAAGTTTCTTGTTAATTTGAAATTCATGTTAAACTAAATTAGTATTGTTAAATAAATTGTGACTAATGCAAATGTTATTATTCGATATAGAAAAAGAAAAAAAAAAGCTAGAATTGGATATTAATGAGGAAAGTGACCTTTAGAAAAGATTACTCTCACTCGTTCAACCTTGTCTCTCATGTACAATCTGCTCAAGAATAATAATATATTTATTTTTTATTTTTTAAACAACTTACCTAATAGTTTCAACTATTTCAAGGGCACTATCATGCTTGTCCTGAAAGAAAAAAAAAGTCATTTCAGCATATCATTATAGATTTAAATAATACATAAACAAACCAGAAAATAATTAAATACATTTTTAATCAATACAATTTGCCATTTTAAATTAATCCATAAAAAAATAATAAATCAACAAAAATATATAAAACATATTTCTAGAATCTATCATAGAGCAAATTTTACCCCAATAAGAATAGTTAATAATTTTTTTATTAACAAACATATACTACATTAAACCTTCTTTGCATAAAAATTTAGGTTCGCCTACATCCACTCGATAAACTAGCAACCCATGACCTTAGGACAATCTCAAGTCTCGAAATTTTAAACTGTTTCTAAATAAGGCGCGAGTTTAAAACTGATTTTGCTAAACAGAATAGCTTCCAAGAATTTATCTCCTTTCTAGATCCGAATTTTTACAAATTTTGTTCATTGTAAAATGGTCAAAATTCAAGGAAAACAATTTAATTAATTAATAAATTATATCTATTAGATTTTATTGCTAACCCGAAAAATTGTCATAATAAAACCAGATTTATTAGTATCAAGATTTTTAATGTTAACATTCAAACATTTAAAAAGGGGATTATAAACATAACAACACTCAAAAAATCTTTTTCAAATTCACGAGAATTGATTTTTTATCTTCAATTTGATTTAAGGTACATTTATTGCCTGACGTAACACACTGCTAAGTGTGTCAATATGGATTAACATCAGGGAAACATATTTGAATAGAGTTATTTAATTTGTTTAATTAATAAAAATACTTGTTAGTAATAACAGCTAAATTTCTAAGTTTAATTATTATTTATTAAGTAACTAATAATGGACCAAAATTACTGAAAAATATATTGTTATTAACCATGGTTAACTAGTTTAGGAAACCGAGCGGTGTTTGGAAACAGGGGATAACAATAAAATCTTTAAAGTGAAAATCGAGCATTATTTTTTTTTTAATTACAGTGAGGATCTAATTTTTTTAAATGATTTTATAAACTTCATCACACCTATTATTTCTCGACACTGCTTCAAGATGGATGTTTCATTAAAGATACATCTACAGAATCAAATTATTACGTAGGGATAAAGGAAAAAATTCCTGTTGTGAAACTGAGGCAATTCATTGAGGAAATCTTGCGTACCGAGGAAGATGGTCCAAGAATTGAAATATTCACTCATACCAAGTGATTAATCATTGAGAAAAGAGAGGGGTAAAACGAGAGAGGAAGTTTAACTGAAAAAAATATGATGTTTCATTGCTGACAAATTCAAGTATCAAGTCACATAGCGTTTTACAGCATCGTTGTAACAAGAACGGAAACCAGGCCGCTGACCTAATCGTGAAGATGTGATGTTTGATGTTAGGAGGTGGGACCAAGACTTCTCAGTCAATAAACAGTTGGTATCAATACAGATTGTTAGAATATTTTATCTGAAATAGGTAAGTATAATCTAAAACAAACCTGTTTTGTAATCAGTTTATTCATCGATAAATAAAAATAATTTTATGGAAAAATAAACATCGTGATGAAATGTGTCCAATAACACTCATTAAGGGCATATAGAAAAGGCAAAATTGAAGGCTAATATTGTGGTCATCACTGCGCACCAACCTGAATAATGTCTGATCCTTTTTTAAAAATCATTTTCATATTTTTTTATACTATATTTAACAATTTTAATATTTTAAATCATTATTTTTATAACGAAGAATTCCGGATCGTAAAACAATGAATCAGCCTCTAATTTAATATAATTTATCCTACCACAAAATAGATATGTAAATTTCTGTTGTAAAATGGTATAGATATGCTTTATAGCCACAACAGATTGATAATGAGCAAGTTCATATCACAACTTTCAACCACATGGTATGAAAATACCAAATTTGTCCCAGGAAATATTATAACATCTTCAATTATATTATACAAATAGTATTAAATTATTTCTGTTTTCCTGAGATAGCTCGTCTTGAATTATTTTGTCAATAGTCAATAATTTTTAACTATTGAATAAACTATTTATTCCTTTACGATGTTAATAATTCTGATGAACAAAAGAAAGCTTACTTTTTTCCAACCAAACGTTTATTAATTATTATTAGTGTAATAAATAAAATTTTTAAATCATAAGGATAGAATTCTTCATTTGATTCCTGTGTATTAATTACATTAATATTTAATTTTAGTGTATTTATTCAATTATAATGCATTTCAGATCTAGTGAACAATTTTTAATTAATTTTCCAGGATTTTAGCCTTTCCTGAGTGAAGTTGCTTTTGCATTGGATAGATTATTATGGTTATGGCAGGTTAAAATAAATGGTTATGATATAAGTTAATGGAGTTTATTATTTGCATAAAAAGTAAATCGTTGATAAATTTCATTAGTTAATCTTTTTTGTATTTTCCCAACCACTTTAATGGTTTTTTTTTTCTACTCTTTTTCTTAAACTATTCCCTTTTTTTTCTTATAAATATTTTCCCAGTCTATTCAAATGTAACAAACATACAAGAAAGTACAATATTTTGAAAGATCCAATAATCTATTTAAATTTTCTCTCTATATTATTTTATTTATTTTTTTTATTTCCTTTTTTTTTTTTTTTTTACTTTTACTAAACATAATTGTTTTTATAACTTGTAATTATGCTTGAACGTATCATTTTTATTCGTTCAAACTTTTATCATTGTAATATAGGACGAAAATGACTGAGGAAATCGAAAAGTACAAGTAAATAAAAAGATAATCAGTGCACAAAATCAAATTATTTTTGTGGTCATTCTTGGAATTTTGCATCAATTTAGAGTTCATTTCAGAAATTAATTTAAAGTTTGTACTTTTAATCACATAAATAATTTTTACAAAGACCTTCTTTAACTGTTTTGATTAAAAATAGAAAATAAAAAAAAGTAAAATAAAAATTATAAATTCTTCAAAGTAGTGGAAATTTAAAATATATTATACTAACACTTCAAAATTTAGAGCTCCGAAATTAATTCCTCCATTCTATAAACCATCTTCATGTTTTTGACCGGCAAAAAAACCTCACAAGGTTACTCTTGATTCAAAAACGCGGTCATGGTTATTGGTTAGAGGAGTTGACAAACAAAACAGAATAGCCACTCACAATTTTTTGTTTTAATTTAATGGAAAAAAATATATATACTTCACACTCCTGACCTCGTTTGAGCATGTAATTATACTTCCTGTTTTATAGGAACTCTATAGAAAAAAAAATAATTGGAGTTTTAAAAATCGTCCTTTTAAGAAATAAAAGATATAGTTGACTCTTTCAAAAAAATAAATAAATAGAATGATACTAAAATGTGTAGATAATTTCGTTTCGTTTTTTTTTCACATTAATATATTAGAACTTATTCATCACCATCTCAAATCTACTTAAAAAACAATTCTTATGATATTCCAACATGAATAAAATATATTTTCTTGTCAAACGTGGAGACAAGGTGAGAAGAGACGAGGTAGCCAGAAACAGGGTCAGGCGACGGGAAAGGCCACTAACCCCTGTGAATAACTCTCGCTCCTGGATATATATATATACATATATTTATATATACGTATATATGTGTATGTATTTTCGAATGTGTGTATATAAACGTACTCAAATATCATATATCAATGACATTAGCATATATATTATTGAATTAATATTAATATTACAATTTCCAGAGATTAGTACACAGTTTTTTTTTTTCAAGAGGAAGATATTTCAATTATCAAAAAGTCAAATCTCCTAAAGAGAGGTATTTTTAATTTTAAAAATAATTAAAAATTAAAATTAATTTTACACATAATGGAAGTGAGAATATTTAATATATTTTAAAAGAGGGTATAATGTGATTATGTAAATGTGCCCTTCTTATTTCTGTATCTACATTCGTTAACTGATAAGTTTTGTAAATTTGTATTTATTCTTTTGAAATTTCAATAGAAGAAACTAGCGTGGCCTTTTTTTTTTACTATGTATGTTTATTCTAGGTTTTAAAAAATTCAATAGATGTTTATTTTGAAGTTGATTATTTTATTTTTGTAAAAAGGATAATGTATTAATTATGATTTTCAACTCACCGATCCTCTGCCAGAGGTGAGTGGCCACTGGTAGACGACCGCTTCAGCGCCAACAGGGCTGTGGAGTACAAGTTCCATAGCCATGGTGAAATATTAAGAAGATATTTTAAATTAAAGAACACTCACAACATAGCGACACTGACCGACACAAACTCAACAGCGGCAGGTTGAGCACTGGCACTCCTAACTTCGTCCCCACCCCTACTCCCCTCCCCTACCACTCCTCCCTCCCCCCTCCCTCTTCCTGAGACAGCCTAGAGATTTTTCAAAATGATGAATGACGATATTTCTTCAAATATTTAAAAACAAATAGCTTATGACATATAAGCAAAAAATAATTGTTATAGTTTAAAAACAAAAGTACCTAGTATCAGAAAAGATCTGTATAATTGACTTATCATTCCTATCGCGTTTCGACCTATATTTTTAGCATTATCGAAAACTGATTAAAATTTTGACATTATTTGTCCTTGCCGTATGTTATTTATTCAATTATAATTTTTTACCTAAATTCCCTGTTCTCAAAGAGGCCGCGCCTTATGTTGTACAAGTACAGTATTTGAAAAACACAGTAGAATTTCACTTATCTGTCTTAGTCGGAACTAAAACATCGCCGGTTAAAAGGGAGAGCATTAATTCAAAGCCTATAAAAGAAAAAACTGCAAAAAATGCTTAGTAATTCGAATCCTTAGATTGAGAAACACGTTAGTTCCAGAAAACGTTTTTTTTATATCGTATTTTTATTATATTTTTAAAATATTGGTACCTAAAGAAAATGGCGTAAAATATCTTTTCTTTCAATATTTTATTAGGCTCATATTCTTCATTATGTGAACGTCTCACTGAAAACTCTGAAATCTCTCTCTCTATATACATAAATATATAAAAAAGGGAATGGTCTAATCTTTGTCCACAATAAATTTTTAAATTGATGTACCGATTAACGGGATTTTTTTTTTCAAAATGTCTCTTGTCGGTATGGGAAGCTTTAAAGATACTGAAGTCCGAATTCTCAGGTGGAAAAAAGTTATGATCAAAATTAAGCGATTTTTGTATGTAACTTAGAATTTATGTTTGTTTCACAGTTATTGTACACCATTCGATTCGTCTCTTTCTAAAGAATAAAGTATTACTGATTCTATTAAGCAATATTATATTTATAAAAAATTTTTTTTAGGTAAAAGCATTTCATATATGTTTTTAATGCCGTCTGAAACTACTAAATACCATTTTTCAAGGAAATCAAAAATTGGAAATTTTTCAAATTGATTCAATTGGAGGTTTTTTTTTTCTTCCAGTGACTACTGTCCATATAATCGCTCATAATTTCTCTTCATTTTATCTAATTCCATCTTTAATATAACCGTTGGAGAGCTGCCAAGTTTAGTGTAGATTGGTTGATGTTATTTATATTTTCAATAAAGAATTCCTTTTCGCTCCTTATCGCATGTGTTGGTTCAATTTATGATACCAAACCATAAAGTATTTGTAAATGTTTAATTTTAATTAAATATAATAATTTAGATCAAACTGTCAATTGTGTTCTTTACATCTATATACATCCTCAAATATAGCAATAGGGAAAAGCAATAGTCCGTCCGCTTCATCTCGGCAACTAGAACTGTTACTCTACCTCAGACTCTCTCACCTAGACCTCCTCTACCTGAGTCAGTGTCCAGGGCTCATCCCCTGGCACGGCCTTCCTTTCTTACCTATTATTGTATACGCGTTGTCGTGGGCCTTCTGTAAAGTAGATACCACGCTGGAGAATCGCCTAAGACCAAACAACCCCGACAAGCTCTACGGAGAGATTGTTATTGATCCTTTTCACTCTTAATTTTGAATTTATGAGAATTTTATGCATTTATTGTAATATTTTTATGCGATATATTTGCTGAACTTTGGAAAAAAATTAACATATTATCAGCATGTGATCCTATTCCCATCATGTGAAGTAAAATGAGGAGAATGGGATCTGAATGGAATGTTTTAAAAACTTCCAAAGTTGTGAAATTCTTTATTAATTCGTTCTAAGTTCCTGGTAACGAATTTCAATTTTACCCGAATTTGTTTAGAGAGTTGAAAAAAAACCTAAGCGAAAACAATTTTCTTTTTATCTCTTAACTTGGAAATAAGCATTGGAATACTTTCCAACAGTGAGGGAATGTTGTTTAGCCTTATGAGAACCAGAAAAGAAGTAGCGACAAAAAATATTTAGATAATTTACTCTTGTTTAATTATAATAGTATGTATTCGAAAATGCATGTTTTTCAGGTTATGAACAAAAATAAACGTAACAATTTTTTTGGTTTTAATTTTTTTTAAATGTTCGAAACAAACTCGAGGTAGCTAAATTGAAATTCACAAACAGCAACCTAAAAACATAAATAAAAACACTAAAGAATTTCAGAACTTCTCCAAAATATTCCACTGTATCCCTATCCTAATTTTGACTGCTCAAATAATTTAAACAGTTATTTGAGTAAAAATTAAATCATTGGAGCCCATGTGTAACCGGAAGAAATGAACTGATTTGGACAATTTTCCACCTTTTTTTTTTTTTTTTCTCCAATTCAAATGTATTATGATTTAAAAAAACAAATAAGTGGTTTGTCGGTCCACCCTATTGGACACCCCTGTACTACTCACACTCCGTTAGTCGTTTATAGGCTGTTGGCGTAGGATATTTGTCTGTAATTTGAATTTATAGCTTTTCTATTTTTCTACCCTTATGATGCCTGAATTGGTGAAACTTTGACTTGGTTAGTTATTTTACTGGTATCTGATAGACCCAGAGTTCAGCTCTATCTTTTTTTGACATATTGCTCTGTTTAATTAATAATTATTGTATATCCTAATAGATAACGAACGATTCTTTCAATCTTGAAAATTAAGATTTTATTTGGGTAATACGATATGTAGGCAAATGTTGATGTTATAGTATTGATGAAGCCTTTTTATTACAAATATTTGGGTATAATACTAGTAGGGAAAATACTTTTTGAATAAAGAGGCCTATAGTATATTGGTGATCTATTTATATATATATATATATTTAATTCTAAATGACCCCAGGATTATTAGTCTACTCAAACCAGGACAGAAATGGGCCAATAGGGGAAAGTATTCTTGCCCGGAACATTATTTTTTTTGTCGTCTATATTTCAAAAAATTATTATTTTTAGAAGATTTTTTTCAGGGGTAGAATTGTCTCAGAGGAGTGAGAAGGGGCTAGCATACACATGGGGAAGATGGGTTTGTCATGACAAGGTTTTTATCGAATAGCTATTCTGTCGCGAATCAGCGAGCTTACTGTTTGTATTTTCTACTAACTCTCAATGGATGTCCCCAGATCGCAGAACGATCTTGTTGCCAACTTCCGTCAAACGGGTAACACAGCAAGGAGGGGATGTGATCCAAGCGTGAGAACACCAACGTCAGGGCTATCCGCACCAAGAGACGTAACGCAGCTCTCGGAATGCCGGATCGCACGGTTCGACGTATTCTCTATTTGGACCTCAAAATTCATCCTTACAAGATTATGAAGGCTCAGGAGTTCTGTGAACGAGATCAGGATAGAGTTTTTTTGCGAGAAGATCCTTCAACAATTAATGGAAACACATTTTTTTCATTTTCAGTGACGAGGAACATTTTCACCTAGACAGCATTGTTAATAAGCATAACTTTCGTTACTGGTCTGAATCCTCGAGAACTTTATGAGACATCACTACATTCTCCAATAGTACATGGGCCAATTTCGGCATAATAATGCCCGTACTTTTTTGAAGAAGCTCAATGTGACTGTGGTTTTTGACAACCTTGCTGAATTGAAATGCTGTTTATCTGCTACTATCAAAGAGATAATTAATAGTTACATGAAATGGGATTTATGGCATCCAACACACATGGGAACTATCCATGTTCTGCTATACTTGATCTGCCATCAATGCAATTCAAAATCATGAAAAATACATGAGTATTTGATTAAATATAACCGGCATTAGAATATATCATGAATATTAGAAACCAAGAAACCCTCATGTTGATATTCATTTTAAAAAATAAGTACGTACAACAAACATAAGTATAGTAACAAGAATTTTAACCTTTTATTGAATTTCAGAAATGTAGTTTCCCAGAGTAGAATTTGACGTTTTTTGAGCGTTACCTCAGAGTGTACATAGCTCGTAAAGCAAAGAAGATACTTTTACAAAAAATGAATATTCAGGTTTAACAAGTTAAAAAATTTGTTCTTTCGTCGGCGATCAGATGACGGTGAATTTTAACAATGCATTACTCACTGACAAATTTGCCGCTGAGGGCCTCAATTCAAAGTGGTAAGGTACTTGTACAGAGATGGTGATTTAAAAGTTTCCCATAAAGAACCTCTAAGTTCAAGGTCTGACTTACGACCGAATGGTACAAAAAGTTATATCGACTATATTGACAATGGCAATTACGATTCAGCAGCTCTTCTGAAAGCAGATTGAAGATTGCTGTGATGTTCTGACATACAACAGATACGAGTTGTACTGGATAACAAGAGACGCGCCAAGATCTAGGACTGATCACAGCATCCCTTTTCTTATAATGAAATCTCAGGTCGATTTTCTACTTTATCTTGATAAATATTTAGTTTTAACGATTTAATTATGATACTTCACGAATTCCATCTTTATTATCTTTATTTTTCCTTTCTGTTCTATAAACGTAAATACTACTGAGCAAAAGCCGAGCAAAACGAAAGGCGAGCCAGAAAATTTCAACCAACCACTTAGACTGACATTTTTACATATCAAAGCCTAAATTTTTGAGATTGAAAGAACCACTTGTTATTCATTTTTATAATTGTTAAGTAAAAAGAGCAAGAAATCGAAAAAATAAACGAAATTACTGCTAACATATAATTGCAAGTGTATTAAATAAAAAAATTAAAACACATAAAGAAAATCTTTTTGGCAATAGCGTTTCTTCTTAGCATTTCTTCAACAATACATAGAGATAAATACATATACTTAAAATAAGAGGCTGCGGATGGGGGAACGCCAATGCCAATGACAATTTTTTTGAAGTTACTATGTTGAAAAATATTATTCATATACAAAACAATATTTTATACACTATTTTATTTTTAAAATCATAGTATTTCAGCATTTAAAGACCTTGTGGACTTTTAGCCACCCTAACCAGCCTTCTCCACGCCGGGTTACCTTCCTTTCAAGTTACTTTCCTCTTGAATCTGCTTTTTAGGGTGAGTGTCAGAACCCAGGTCTTGCAGCCATATAGCAGAGCTGGCTGGCTTTATCATGGCATTGGCTTGACAGAGATACGAAGGCTCTGTTGGCACAATGTTATACGCTGCTCTATCTCAGTCCGTAAATCTTTATTGAGGTTATTGTGAAGCCGAGATATTTGAAACTGTTTACATTCCGAAACGATTTGCCGTCTACGCAGACCATGTCGTTTGGGAGAATAATAGGGAAACTTTGCTAATATCCAGCTACATTGAAAAATAAGCTAAAACTAAGGATTATAGTGAAATTCCATGCCGATCTCTAGTTTTAGCTAATTTTGCAATGTGGCTCGACATATTTTTTTTTTTCAATTCTTCTATCGCCCATATTATTAATGTAATCAAGGTTAAATAAAGGATCCTCCCACCATGGAATATTGGGAGCGTAATGGGAAGTGAAAATTACCTCTAATTATATTTGGTGTTATGATTTCTTTGAGGAATTGTAACGTCGTCAAACATCGACTTGTTATCTCATATCAAGGGGATGGAAAAGATCCACCGAATAGATACAGTAAATCACTTTTTAACAAAAAAAAAAAAAATCAATATATACTGAATGAAAAGGGAGCTAACATTCAGTCGAAGATAACGTAGACTGCAAAATTAACTTGTATGTGAAAACTTCAGGTTTTCTTTTGGAATTTTTCAAATAATGTTCTAAAACAATTTTTACTTCTTCTTTTCGAGTTTTTGACTACTTTATTTAAGTGATTTGTATTTTTCTTAGTTCAAGTTCACACTGTTACCACCTTAATTGGTGTTATTTATTTTTTACTGAATCACTTTTAAGAACACCATTAATTAGGGTCGATTTAAGGTAATCTGAGGTGACCTCTAACCTCTAATCTCTTTCTGAACCTTGTTCACCCCAAACCGGTATTCGTAATCAAATTTTTGATCTGTTTTTCAATAAAAGAATAAATGACGTGTACTCCACCGAGCATACACCTCTGCGCACCCCTCCACCCCTATCCGTTAAATTGTATTGGATAGCCCACTGTGAGGCGTCTTCAAATTTTTAATAACACTTCAAATTGAGATATCTTTCGCTGTTTGTCTATAATATCGGGGCTGCTACTACTTACTTCAATCGTCCGTGCTGTGTTAAACTCATTTTTTGAAGAAAAATCCGTAGCAGGTCTGGTTGATTAGATGGATGACTGTTGACAAAGGTTTAAATTCTTTCATTACCTGACCAGAACATTTAAAAAGTGTCTCCAGGAAGGGTGTTACGTTGGAGAGAGCTGTCCGTAAGGAGGGGTTTCACTGTATATGCAATTGCTAATATTGTATAGAAGTGGAAGTACACACGTGTGTGTATGATCAAAGTGTTTAGGAAACACCGATCTAATGGGACAAAAGTAAAAAGAATTCATCGAATAAATTTGTTATGAAATTTAATTCTATAATAAGTCTAAGGTTCAGGAATATTTAAAAAAAAATCATACTAACAAAGGCCAAAATAAATAAACATTGATTTAATACCCAATTCCTCAAAGACCATTTTAATGAGCAGTGCAAAGATACGATTGTCGGAATATACAAATAGTAAACTTAACATCTATTAGATTATTGAATTAATATATTGATTGTTTGAGAGTAGTTTATATTAATATTAATATAAACTTCAATGATCCACTTTTTATTTTAAGAAACTTAATCATTAAAACCTTAAACATTGAATTGTCATAATTTATTAAATTGTCATTTCTGCAGGCTAACTGCCCATGTTTTAAATAAACCACATAATTTTTATACAAAACTATCCTTCAAAAACAGTTTTTTTTCCTTTTCTTTTAACCTCATTAACAATACCAACAACAAATCATTTTAATGTTGACGTTGTTGATAGATGGATGGATAGATAGATTGTTTTATTGTTGATATTGTTAATGACGTTAATAGAAAAGGAAAAACAATTTTTGTGAAATTGTGAGAAAAGAATTTTATTGAAATTCTTTTAAATTTATTTTTTCTCTTTTTCAATTTTTGGTATGAATGTGTTCAATTAGCACTATTACTCATTGCCCAAGTATGAGGCAGATTCTAATAATTATCAACAAATAAAGTAATTATCAATAGAATGATTGTATTGAAGTTATGTGGTTTATATAAGACATGGACAATTAGCCTGTAAAAAAGACAATTTAATGAATCATGGCAATCCAATGAAGAAGGTTGTCTCCTTGAAAATGGCCCAAGGGCCGAAACTTTGGAAGTTTTTTTTTAAATAAAAAGTTAAGAGTAAAAGTGGATCATTAAAGTTTGGGTTGAATAAAAATTTCACAATTTTATTTATATTTTATTGTTCAAAAATGTGGAACCTCGTATAGGGTCTTTATTTAAAAATATTTCCATTGATTTCATAGATAGTCCCATTCAATTTTAAATTGAGTATACACTGGAATGAAGATCACATGACATATGTCAAAAAGCTATAACGTTTTTGAAACATCTAAGAACCTCAGAATTACATATTTTCTGTTTATCCCAATCATATATTTTACATAGTTACCAACCTCAATTACATAATTTTGCATAATAAGCATTTACATAATATTCTCAATTAAAGTTGCAAGAACACATATAAATGAAGATATTTTTCGCTATTTGTTAGTAACCACCCCTAACCTCTTATTTAATTTAGTTAATCATCTAGAAAATATTGTTTGCTATTCTAAACAAGCATAGAAACTGAATAGAGTAGAAGCTAACACTACATAGAAACTGAATTAAAAAATAAATGGTTTTGTTCTGTTTTATAATAAATGTTTATACAATAATAATAAAAATAAATTGTCGGAAGATAGAACTTATTGTTAGCCAACGTTTCGCCCCTCTTTGGTAGCCTTCGTCAGGGATTTCTTGATTGAAACAAGGATAACACCTGACTGTTTATTTTCATCCTCGGGGAGTTATTGGTAATAGATAAGGATGATAGGTTAGCAGCTCGTGGGCATAGAGTTTATAATTGTAGGAGGTATATCTATTTTGGGCATTATTAGTAACAAATGAAATAACGAGTTAAGCGTGGATAGTATTATCTGTTATCTGACTAAAAATATAAATATTTTGAATTGACAGAATTGGATTTTACAGCTTTGAAACTCGACTTCATGCTTCCAAATAAACTTAATAATGATAAATTAGAAGTTTAAAATGTAATTAATTCTACAGTAATTTCTGAAGTGATTGGAATCAACCACTAATTTCAATTTTGTTGGAAGGAATGCATGTAAAACGCTTGTCAGCATAAGATCTCAGTTTGCAGATTTGTCGGTTACCGCTGGTTGGAACTTTATTTGCAACGGAGGACGTCCATCTTCGACACCATTCTTCAACGACTGTGATGTGACTGATGAATTTGGAATATATTCCTATTAATAAATGAATATGTGTATGTTTTCATATTTCAGGCTTAGTGATCCGCGGACTTATATAAGTATACATTTCTATTTTCCTTGCCACCTAGGTAAGGAAAGTATTGTAATTGGGTCAAATTTTTGATTTGCAGTTTTCAACGGATCTATCCGTTTCCGGTGACCCCATATGCCAAAAAAAAATTGATCTGTGTGTGTGTGTTTTTAAAAAGACACGTATAGGCCCGTACCTATCCATGTGTGGGATTTTTACCCTCTAAAACCACCGCCCTACACCTGTTCATTCCTCTGCAAGGGACCGCCGCTAGGCATTACTTCATAAAGGGAAATGGCTGAGTGC
>NW_027115152.1:141042-141390 GCF_000696795.3 Halyomorpha halys
ATTTTTACCCTCTAAAACCACCGCCCTACACCTGTTCATTCCTCTGCAAGGGACCGCCGCTAGGCATTACTTCATAAAGGGAAATGGCTGAGTGCCATGGCTGAGCCTCATTTTCTTCACATGGTTTTCACATTTCCATGTTAGTCACGTCTCTATATCTTCTCTCTTCCGCTCTCAACCTGTTATGGACGACTGTGGTGAAAATCTTCTCTGCGTTCCAATGCTGGTCTGAGCGCAGCAAATAGCTTACCATATTTTCTGGTGTTATGCATCCTCCACACACTCTCTCCAATTCTCTTCATTCTGTCACAAAGCGAATGCAAGCAAAAAATATATCTATATTTAAAA
>NW_027115152.1:142960-144911 GCF_000696795.3 Halyomorpha halys
CGACAGGGAATCATTATTGACAGTAAGTCTCCGTGAAATAGTCTATTGTGGGTGGTGAAAAAGAAGATCACGCCAGGCGAAAATACCGAGAAGTACAGGGTCGTGATAGACTACCGGAAGCTGAATGAAAATAGAAGAGATGAGAAATATCTGATCACCAGATTCGAAAACATTTTTGGACAGGCTTAGGGAGGCGACGGTATTCAGCTCACTCTACTTGAAGGCTGGGTATCATCAAATTAAAATGCATCCAAATGATCAACATAAGACGGCTTTCACTTTTGAGAGGGGTCACTATGAGTTTACAAAGGTGCCGTTTGGTCTCAATAACGCCTCTATAATCTTTCAGTGCCTGATGGATGAGTTTCTGAGAGGAATTGACGAATCCGTATGTCAGATTTACATGGATGACCACCTTGTGTTCAGGAAGAACGAGGTTGAACACGTGCGACACTTAAATAGCGTGTTACAGGGAATAATACATTTTGAGCTCAAATTGTCGCGGGAAAAGTCGGCGCTAGGGTAGGAACAAATTACATTTTTGGGTCACACGATTTCTAGGGAGGAAGTTAAACCAGACAAGGATAAAGTTGCAGCTATTCAGAAAATGGCGAAGGAGGGTGATTGGGGAGAGCGCCCAGTGGCGTACGCTAGCAGGTGCCTTACGGAGACGGAAAGTAGATACAGCCCAATGACCGTCAATCACTTTGGTTGTCTCGAACCATAATCACGAACGCTATGGAACAAGAAAATGGGGAACCGTCCGGTGTCATAAGACAGTTTTTTTCGGGAATTGCCGCCTAGAGAGGAAGATCAGGATGAAGCGGAAGAAGATGGTAGAGAAGAATCTTCGAATAACGAGAGTTTGGCTAAAGAAGAAAAACCAGGGGACATGGAGGAAATAATTAATGACAAGAAAAGACAAATTATTTGGAAGAGGAAAACCACCGGAATGACCAAAATTAAACATAGTAAGTACAGGAGAACTAAAATAACGACTATCTGGTCGGAACCAGGCGTGAAAAATGACCAGAGCTGAGATTTTGACAACTCTTTGATACGAAAGGAAATGAAGGACCTAGATGTGATATGGCACCTCAACACACCAGGACACCCCAAAGTAGAGGAGGCGTAGACCGGCTTCACGGAACGCTGAGCGATCAACTTCGATTGTCCCAGATAGACCAAGGACTGGAACCAGACGGGGCAACGCCAAAGGCAATTGCGGCATACAATCATTCGGTACACATTTCGGGCACGGGTTTTTTGCCGTTCGAGATCCTTTCCGGGTTTCGTGGAATCCGGTGGGACTATTAGGGCAAGGTGGTTGACGGTAACGAGATAAGCAACAATCATGTCACTAGGAAAAAGTCCAGGGGAAAATGGAGAGGGAAAAAGGAGAGAAAGGAGAGTAGTTCGCGAGAATTCGAACTTTACAGATAGGAAGGGAACGATAAAGATTGGTACAATTGTATATAAAAAGTTGGGATCAAACAGGGGTAAGGAGATACAGCGATACGAGGGACTATTCAGGGTGATAATAATAAGAGAACATAATGTTGTGACTATTGAGAGTATTAGAGAACCCAAAAAGCGCAGGACCGTTCATATTGAACAAATTAAAATCCCACTAACCGAAACACCTGCGCAAGAGTAATCTGGAGTGTTCTCATCTCAACTTATCTGTTGTGTTATGTTTTCATAAGTGGTAATTTAATTTTGTTTAATTTATCTTTGATTATGGCGATGTACAGTATAAATGATGTTGCATTTTTTTAATCATATAAAGTCATGATTTTATTTTTGTTTTGCTTTACTTTTAGTTTGTAATAGAGTTTATGAGGACTGTCAACCTTTTGTTTTGTATTTGGATATACTTTATTGTAAATAGTTATTGTTGTTGTATTTTATATTATTTTATTGTATAGTATAAGTTTATGAGGATTGTTCG
>NW_027115152.1:146352-147452 GCF_000696795.3 Halyomorpha halys
CAAGGTCCTTCATTTCATTTCGTATCATGGCATTGTCAAATTCTCTGCCTGAATCTGAAGAGATGCGCTCCGGAACTCCGTAAAACTGAAACCACATTCGGAGAGCTGCCAGCACTGCTTCCGACGACTTTTCCTGAACCTGGTGCACCATTGCCACCATACTGAAGAGATTAATTATGGTGATCCATTTAAATTCTCTCCCCGTGAAAGTGTCAACCTGTAAATCATTGAGCGGTGCATCTGCGGTAAGTGTATCTTCTTGTCTGCCTTTTGGTGGATGTCTGTCATACTTTGTGCGTTGACAAACTTCGCAGTTTCCCACACCTTCTGTGATAGTCTTCTTCATCAAAGTATCTTCTCTTCAATGCTTGCAGGGTCTCCGAGATTCCGCGATGATTGGTTTTTCTCTGATGATACGCGACAGTCACTTCTCTCTGGCATTCGTCTTCCTGAACGGTTTCCACCATCAGCTTGCTTCGGGCGAATGTCCTGTCCTTTCCTATGCTATCGAAGCTCATCTACGATCTATGATTTACGAAGCTCATCACACCATAGCCGCTTAATCTTCTCCCAAACGGTTTCATTTTCGTACAGGTGCCACTTTTTTCCAGGCTTAGAGGTATTATTCAAGGTTCTACAGATCTGGTCATTCTTTACACCTGGCTGTGACCAAATCTTCGTGATATTGCTCCTCCCATAATTGCTGCACTCAACTTTGAGCAATCCAGTGGTTCTCATCTTCCATACAATCTGCCGCCTCTTGTCGTTTATTATGTCCAGTTCCTCCATATCTGCTGGTCTTCCTTCATCCGAGCTCTCATTTGACGAAGATTCCACCCTATCCTCTTCCTCCACCACGTCTTCCTCTCCCGGTGCCCACTTCCCCAGGAATTGTCTAAACGGTTCTCCGGCCTCCTCTTCTACTGCATTATAGTAATTTATCGAGAAAACCAATCGGCTACGACAATTTCTTTTCCTGGCTGATAGATTATTTCTAAGTTATATTGTGCCAGGAGCTCCTTCCAACGCGTAATCCTAGCCGAGGATTCCTTCAACTTCCCCACCCATTAAAGAGGCCTATGGTCAGTGTGTATCCTAAA
>NW_027115152.1:149811-150858 GCF_000696795.3 Halyomorpha halys
ACAAACGAGCGCTCTCTCGGAAATCCTTCCTTCTTCCCTAGCTCCTTTACCAACTGTATCTTTAGCACCTGGGGTAAGAATTGCATCCGGCCCTCATTTACCACATTGATCCGGCTCTTGTTTCCTTCATTCCGCTCAGTTTATCTTGAATTCTGTTAAAGCGAGCCAGGAATTCCGCGGCATATTGCCCACTAGATTGTTTCTATATATAAATATATATATTGAAGCTGTTACACATGTATTAAAAGTTATTTGTACAGTATCCAATAGAAACTCGTTCACTTTTAGTATGTTAATGTTTCCAATAATTCGAAATCTATAAATTTCCAGAAACATTCCAAATGGTCATTTGAAGGATAATTAAGTTTTCAAATAATATAAACTAAAATAATAATTAAATTTAAATAAAATATTCACCGGACCAATATTTATAAAGATTCAGAAAGTAATTATTGTATTGGCCTAAGAAGCCAAAGTAGTAAGGAAACTGAGAACAACAGGTATTTTATTGTAAAGCTTTGAAAGTGAAATGTTACTGTCCTGAGAAAATCGTAAAAAAAATAATGAATCAAATAAAACCTAATTTGCCTTTCTAACTATTAATAATTTTTTAAGTATGGTCCAAAAAAAAATCTAAAGAACGAGTAAGTACACAAGAACATGTGAGCGTACTTTACCCAATAACCCATTTCAGCCAAAATTCAATAGGAGCACCCTGTGCCCCACCTCCCCCCACTCTCCGCACGGGTTGGCAATGACCAGCTTCCACTGCCATGGTTACTCGGTCCAAGAATCGATCTCTTCTTTATGACGTTCTACCCCTTCCTCTCTACCGGAACACCATCTAGCTTCTACCAATATTCATAACTTCCAGTCAAGAAGAAATTATAAATTGAAACACTCAAGCCAAAAATCAAAAGTGGAATTTAGGGCTGAAATTTCGGTTTTTTCACCAAACCCACTTGGATATCATATCAAATCATATGGATAACATAGGTAATTAAGTGGTAAGTAGTTGAGAAATTGTAAAATATATAAATATTTATA
>NW_027115152.1:152898-154275 GCF_000696795.3 Halyomorpha halys
AGTATAAACGGAAGACATCGTTTATTATGACATCAAAGAGAGGGCCCAGGCTGTTTCATAATGAAAGCCAATGGTATTTGTCCATAAATACAAGTACACAAATTTTAAGTACAAGCACTAATACATTTTGTTTCATGATGGGGACGACTATTAGTGATATAGCATGAGTTTAAAAGTAAACAATTATCTGGTAGAATTGTATAAGTCAGTGAAATTGTACCAAATACAAACTACAAGATTAATAGTATTATTTTGTACTTTATTATGAAATAGGGTATATTGGGCCACAGCCGATCGTCGTTATAACCACACATGTATCATGTCACAAATATAAAAATCATGTAAATGTCAAAAAAGAAGTTTTCAAAATAAACTATTGCTACCCAACACTAATAAATTTCTTTATTTGGTAGATGAAATAGAACTTCATTTTTTTTTTTTTTTTAAATAATGAAAATACACAGCATACCAAAAATCCGATTCATCCACTGCATCAAATTCATCTGGTTGTTGTGATTGTTCCTCGATTTGGTTTTTTCATTACATTAGAATATAGTTAAATTTGAAACTTAAAAATAAAATTACTTTTATTAGACATGATGCTTTTCTTGAAGGAAACAATACAACTAAATTGTAAACAATTCATTGGACAAAAATGAATCCCTTCTTTGAAAACATGGGTTTAAAATAATAGAAACATAAATGCTTCGAAAAATTAGAGTAGTTTGCAAGGCTTCCTGGAACGCCGTACTAAAACCGATCTTTTATAGTTTGATGGGTCGTCAAAATCATTCGTTTCAGGCAATCAGCAGTTATAACCGAGGTTGTTTTATCCGTATATCCGTTAGTACATTGCTATGGCTCTCAAATCTCGGGTTCGGAAATATTCGACACTATAACCGATAAGTTATAAATGATACCCATATGTACATAGAAAATAATTATAGAAGGATGTAAAAATAAACCGATTATCACAAAAAGCAAAAAAACCAAACAAAAAAACCAGCATAATTTTCCCTCGGATGTAAAACGATGAATAACGAGCAAAAAAAATTTCTTGTCATTAATTTTATGTTGAACAAGCTCAGGATACTAGGAAACTGGTTTGTTTAGTTAGCATATCGACTGATAAGTTAAATAATCTATAACAATGAAAGAATCTATTGAGTTAGGCCATGAATAACATTATGTAAATAAACTTTAAGTAACCTCTGTGGATAACTAAACGGAAAAAAAACTTCACTTTGGCAAAAACAAACTGTCCTAATATAAAAGGATTATATATTTGTTCGAGTTTCAGTTAATGCGAAATAAAGAACAAAACAATATTATCTTTTTAAGGCGATATTTCAGCCCAATCATCTTCTGGGCTGCGAC
>NW_027115152.1:154325-155559 GCF_000696795.3 Halyomorpha halys
CAATAGCCAGCCCCTCTATGGTCAATAGACTAGGTATCAATAGGTTCAGTATCAATGGGTAGGTCTAATAGGTCAATAGGTAGGTATCAATAAGTAGGTCTAGTAGGTCAATAGGTAGGTATCAATAAGTAGGTCTAGTAGGTCAATAGGTAGGTATCAATAGGTCCAGTGAGTAATAATGTGGGTACCCGTTATTGGGTAGAAATCTGACCAAATCACTTCCTTGCACAACCGTTGCTCTAGTAATAGTACTCCCTTACACTACTGCAAACAAGGGCTAAGGAGCCCTTCATGGGTTGAAGCGCTACAGATTTTATTTTTTTTTTTATACATTCACATATAACACTGTTCCTTTAATTATTATGTCCTTAATTAAAATAATATTCCAGGGAATTCCTGGATATGACATTGGTTATTTACTCGTATATAAGAGACTATATTAGGAACCTTTTAATAATGTTCTCTTAACATCTTTTAGTTCTTTATTTCCTGACTCATAAAAAAATAAATAATAATAATAAAATAAAAAGGAGAGTTTCTAGTTATGAATTTATTATACAAGAGTATCAGCCGATGTAACTGACCGGACTGGTTGACCACTGGAAAGGCTAACTCGCGTTCTCAGCATTTATTTCTTCTTATTGTTACGGCCAAGTTTCGCCAAAATCTCTCTGTAACAATAATTCCTGTTACATGGCGGGTCCGATCCACGTTGAAGAAGTCTCCTACTCCGAGTCCTGCTGTTGTACAATGAGGAAACCTGCCATTATTGTTTTCTTCTACGGTTCAATGAAATAGCTGACAAAGCGTTGATGGGAGTTTAAAAAATAAATAAAAACAGCTAAAATGTGTCTAACTGGTTTGACTGGATGAGCTGTTTATACAGTACGATTAATTATTTTATCATTATTAACACCTCAGATTCCATTATATAAAAGATTAAGTCATAATTTTAATTAAACATGGTCACTGAAACAAAAACAATCTGTGGATTTATACATTGAAATAACTCAAATATTTAGCAATAGGTTTTAAACATTTTTTTTTACAGATATAATATAAAAACGTATTCTAAACTTATGTACTTCGAACACTCTAGTAATCCGAACTGGTTGTTTCTGTTTTTTTTTTTAGAAAACTCATCAGGCTGTAATATATATATATATATAAGTTATAAACAGAGCATAGGTATTATGACTCTTAATACCTAAACTCCCCATGTCAACATTCCAAA
>NW_027115152.1:155609-156281 GCF_000696795.3 Halyomorpha halys
GCAAGCCGTTATGGGATTCCTGTCCACCATTCTAAAGGTACAACTCGCCAGGGAGGCAGGTAAACGAGAAGGCCTGCCTGAAGATCGCACTTTCATGGACTGCGCGCAGGAGATGATAGACGCCAGCGCAAGGGAAGTGGAAGCGAGGACGTGAATCGAAGAGGCCGGTTGGACAAGGGTCTCGTATAGTCGACCGAAAGCTGCACCAAGCTCGTGGAGAAGAAGAGAGTTTCGAGACAGCAGAAGGGAAAGAAGTGGTACCGGAGACAGACGACCGAACCAAGGCAGCAAGCCGAAGGCTAGTGTAAGGAGAGAGGATCGGATGCGCCATGGTTGCGGCAGAACTGGACATTTTGTGGCGCAGTGCCCTCGTACCAAATGTTATGAGTGTGGAAAGAGGGGCATATGGCGAGGCATTGCCCGTATTTATTCAGGCGGAGGAATGCGAACCAATGGAAGTCTCTCAGAGAGTGAGGAGAAGAGGAATTCCAAGGAGATCGTATGGATCGGAGTCAGAAGTGACCGAGACGTCCGAGGCATCGGAAACAGAGACGGAGGGAGGCGAGAAAGGATTTGAGAAGGTAATAAAAGGAGGAAGGCGAGTGGAAGAGGAAGGAAGAAGACAGGAGGAAATCTGAGGTGCGTACCCGGGGAGAGGCGACCGCATGTTGG
>NW_027115152.1:156331-156801 GCF_000696795.3 Halyomorpha halys
CGGTAAGATATGAAAGTAATGACCTCGAACAGGAAGGTGGAGCGGAAAGGGAAAAAAAGAAAATGTATGAAAAATGCGTCCCTTTCCTTAAGGAAAAATTCCACAAGACTTTCGGAGAGAGAGAGTTCACCGTGAGAGGCCTCTGGTTTGGTATCGCGGAACAATACCAGATAGACAAAGGAGCTTCTTAGAAGGCCTAGGTGTTAGTATTGGGGATATTGCGATCTTGGCGGAAAATATTATTTTGTACTCCCTGGGGATCATACACCATCACCTGCATGGGAATTAGCTCGAAGATTATTCTTTATTTTATTTATTTATTTTAATATGTTGACCTCTCTATTTGTGTGTTTTAACGAATTTATTCATTAAATTATTTTATTTTATTTTATTAGTACTATTGTTTATTTGTTTGTTTTTTTAAAACTTATTTATCTATTCAAGTTTTTCCTGTAACTGGTTTTTTATTA
>NW_027115152.1:162257-165024 GCF_000696795.3 Halyomorpha halys
CTGGGTGGGCCCTGTAGCGTCGAGGGGGAGGCAAGTATGGGGTTGAGTCGGTGGGGGTTATCCGAGTCGATTACGGTACACGTGGTCAAGGAAATGCCTCGGGAATATAGGGCAATTATAGGATGTGATTTTTTGAGTAAAGTGGGCGCGAGAGTTAAGAATACGGAAGGGCGATGGGATATTAGAATAGGGGGTTACACATTTCCGTGTCAGGGGCTAGGAAAGGATAGTAGCGTAAGAGTTGGGGCAATTAGTAGTGAAGGAAATTGGAGACAGGGTATCATGCAGGAGTTTGAGGATATCTTCTTTAAAGAGGGGGTGGTGTTGTCGGCAACGGGGGAAACGGTGCACGAAATAGAGTTAAAGCGAGAAAAGGTAACCTACGTGTAGGAACGTCGATACCCACAGGCTTTACGTGAGCATATATTACGTGGGAGGAGATCGAAAATTTAAGGAAGCAAGGCATTATTGTCAGTAGCACGTCGCCCTACAACAGCCCCTTATGGGCGGTGAAAAAGAAAGCGGTAGCGGGGGGAGCAAAGGGAGAAGTACCGAGTAGTCATCGACTATCGAAAATTAAACGAGAATACGGTGGAGGAGCGGTACCCTATTCCTCGGTTGGACGATATACTAGATAGGTTGGGGGGATCTACGATATTTAGTACTCTGGATCTCAAGGCTGGGTATCATCAGATAAGGATGCATCCAAGAGACCAACCAAAAACGGCATTCACGTTCGAACGGGGCCACTACGAGTTTACGCGAATGCCGTTCGGACTGAAGAATCCCCCCATCACTTTCCAGAGACTTATGGACGAATTTCTTAGGGGAATAGACGAGTCCATGTGCCAAGTGTACATGGACGATTTATTGGTTTTCAGTAAATCGGAGAGGGAACACAGGGCGCATTTGGAGACCGTATTTAACAGGATTAGACAGTTTGGACTCAAATTGTCTCGGGAAAAATCGTCGTTGGGTCAGGAGGAGATCGGTTTTCTGGGGCACATCATCTCGAAGGACGGGGTTAAACCCGATGCGCACAAAGTGGAGGCTCTACAACGAATGGCAGTCCCCAGGGATGTAAAAGGGGTCAGGCGGTTGTTGGGGGTCCTTCCTTAATTATTACCGACGTTTCGTGCCAGACATGGCGGAGCATTTAGTCCCCCTTAACAATCTCCTGAAAAAGGGTAGCCGTATAGTGGTAACGCCGGCCATGGAGAATAACATCAAACGGTACGTGGAAAGGTTGCAGAGAGGACCGGTACTGGCGTTCCCAGACTTCAGTAAACAGTTCATAATTACGACGGATGCCAGTGAATACGCGTTGGGGGCGGTGCTTTCGCAGGATAGCGAGAAGGGAGAACGACCAGTGGCATACGGAAGCAGAAAATTGACAGACGCGGAATCGCGTTACAGTACCCCAGAGCGCGAACTATTAGGGATTGTGTGGGCAGTGGAGCACTTCCGACCATACGTGTTTGGGAGGCGGTTTAGGATCCACACCGACCACCGACCTCTTCAGTGGGTAGGAAAACTGAAGGAGTCTTCTGCGCGCATCACTCGCTGGAAGGAGCTGCTAGGTCAATTCAATATGGAGATAGCCTATAAGCCAGGGAAGGAGAACGTGGTCGCGGATTGGTTGTCGCGGGCAATAACCATAAATGCGGTAGAGGAGAAACAAGGAGAACCATCGGGGGGCGTCAGACAATTCCTAAGAGAATGGACTCCAGGGGAAAGGGAGACTCCGAACACGCAGCTGCGGGAGGAAGGAACTCCGTCGTCAGAGAACAATAGCTCCACGGGAGATAGACCGTCCGAGATGGAGGAGGTAAACGTGATCGTAAACGACAAGAAACTACAGATAATTTGGAAAACAAGGACTTCCGCCCTTATGAAGGTGGGATACTCCAAGTATGGGCAAACCGCGATCAACACCATATGTTCACAACCAGGGGCGAGAGAGGACCAGATATGTTGGGCGCTAATGGATGTATCGAAGGCGGAAAGAACTTATTATCTCTACGTAGGGAATGAGGTCATATGGGAAAAGATCAAACGGCTGTGGAGACTGGAACAAGTGGGGATTGATAGGACGTTTATCCGATGCACGATGATGGTGGAGACTGTGCGAGACGGGGAACGGCAAAAGGAGGTTACTCTAGCTCACTATCAAGGAAAAACCAATCATCGCGGTGTGAGGGAGACGTTACAGGCTCTCAAACGTCGCTATTTTTGGTGGGGGATGAAGAAGACGGTCCAGGAAGTTATAGGAGGTTGCGGACACCTGGAGTGCCTCCTCCCTAGCTCAGATATACAGATTTTCGTTTTTTTTGTTTTGTTTGTTGTTTTATAGTATATCGGAGTGTAAATAGGAAAAAGTGTGAGTGGGTGATTAAATAACCTTACCAGTGTAAATAACCTTAAGATGTAGATGTAAAATTGTGTAAATAGCGAAATGTTAGATTAAGTTTGTCAAAGTGTGTGTATCTAGTTTTAATTTTTTTTTTTTTTTTTTTGTAACATATAGAATGGTAGTTTACTTTTGTTATTTTTACTTTTTGTTGTAAACTGGCAGGGGGGAGTTATAAACAGAGCATAGGTATTATGATTCTTAATGCATAAACTTTCCATGTAAACAAGCCAGAAGGTATATATATAGGATTATACAGAAGAATAAAGTAGTATCTTAGTTGAGCTTGCGTGTCTCATTTCGTGCCATTATTGTCCTTTTTTTTAACTCTTGAGTTCTGACTCATCATAACTTATA
>NW_027115152.1:166312-166591 GCF_000696795.3 Halyomorpha halys
TCTACGCCTCCTCTACTTTTGGGGTGTCCTGGTGAGTTGAGGTGTCATATAACATCTAGGTCCTTCATTTCCTTTCGTATCAAATTCTCTTCCAACATCCAATGAGATGCGTTTGGGGACTCCGTAGAACTGAAACCACAAGCGGAGAGCTGCCAATACTGCTTCCAAAGACCTATCCTGCACTTGGTGCGCCATTGCGGCCTTACTAAAGAGGTCAATCATGGTCACCCATTTGTACCCCTTCCATGTGAATGTGTCGATTTGTAAATCTTTAAGTGG
>NW_027115152.1:171666-172308 GCF_000696795.3 Halyomorpha halys
GGGCCTCCACCTCTCTAGCGCTTGTATCAATGAGATCTTGAGCACATTCCACATACGAGCGGTCTCTCGGCATTCCATCTTTCTTCCCCAGTTCTGTTGCCAACTAAATCTTCAGTAACGTGGATAGGAATTGCATTCGACCCTGTACTTGGATCGTCTCCAACATCTCGCTGAATTTGTCTCGGATTCTGTTATAGTGTGCCAGGAGTTTCAGGGCATTCTGACCATTAGACTGTCTCGGTTTTTTTTCGTTTCTCTGAACATCATGAATATATCCTCCTCTGGGGTCTAACGTCCTCCTCCGAATGCCTTCTTTAATCTTTCTTTGATGACCTTCTAGGAGATCTCTTCATCTGCCTGGATCTGATTAAGAATACTTCTTTTTACACGGCAGATTACCGCTGCTTTCAGTGCTTTTGCATCTTCGCTGTCTAGTAGATCCTCCGACATCTTCGCTTTTATTCGCCCCATCAGAAAAAATGAATGAATTCTCCGGTCTCTCCGGTGAAGTTTTCTAGGTCCGATACCGCCTTTCTCAGGTCCTGGGCAGTTTCCATACGGACCTTGATCCATTCTAGCGTTGTGGCATGATATTGCGCTAAAGACTCCTGGTAATGGTTGAATCACCTGCGGAGGTGGGTT
>NW_027115152.1:172358-183482 GCF_000696795.3 Halyomorpha halys
CGAATTGGGACGGTCGTGTACCGCCGTTTAGGGTCCAATCGGAGTAAGGAATCTCGGCGCTATGAGGGGCCATTCCGGGTGATAACCATTAGGGAACATAACGTGGTAACCATTGAGAGTATACAAGAACCGAGAAAGAGGCGGACGGTTCATGTAGAACAATTAAGGTTCCCAGTGCTAACAACTCCGGAGACTCCTGGAGTGCCTCCTCCCTAGCTCAGATATACAGATTTTCGTTTTTTTTTGTTTTGTTTATGATTTTGTAGTATATCGGAGTGTAAAAAGGAAAGAGCGTGAGTGGATGACCAGTGTAAATAGCCTTAAGTTGTATATGTAAAATTGTGTAAATAGCAACATGTTAGAATAAGTTTGGTAAAGAGTTATAAAAGTGTGTAAATAGCAAAATGTTATATTAAGTTTGGTAAAAGTGTGTATATTTAGTTTTCATTTCTTTGTTGTGACATATAGCATAGTATTTTTTTTTTTTTTTTGTTTTGTTTTTGTTATTTTTACTTTTTGTTGTAGTTTACGAGGAATTGTTCGTAAACTGGCAGGGGGGAGTTATAAACAGAGCATAGGTATTGTGAGTCTTAATACCTAAACTCCCCATGTAAACAAGCCAGAAGGTATATATGTAGCATTATACAGAGGAATAAAGTAGTATCTTAGTGAAGCTTGTGTGTCTCTTTTCGTGCCCCTATTTTCCTTTTTTTTGACTCTTGAGTTCTGACTCATCATAACTTATATATATATCAAATAGTTTTATATCTATTTCCAATGATTAAATTAGTTCCACATAAATTTTATAATTCTTTGGAAGATTGAGATTTAAGGAGGTGAAAAAATATAGTATGTTTGAAGGAAATTCCTGTTCCTGAAACGTCGATTAATCAAAGGTAATAATTTCTATGCGAAATATTTTTCACCAGAAAATCGTTCTTCTGAGAAGAGTGGAAACGGAATTACGGAGTCGAATAACATTGTTGTTAAAGAATAGTAAAGACTACTTAGGAAGAGCATATTAGAAGGGTTTGGAGTCCAAGGCGATGGCTTTAGTTTTTTCTGCAGCTTATGAGATATCACAATCAGATCGACAGGAAGGAAAGAGAAAGAAATTTGTAGATCGTCTGCATAAAGACAGTATGAGGTGTGATAGATAGAATCAAGTAGATCACTTATGTATATAGGAAAATGGGTTGGTAACAGAGTTGGGCAAAAAATATTCAATTGACAAGAGACGAATACTTTTTTATTCGATTGACGAGAGATGAATAAATTTTTATTCCAAGTTTTCATTTGATTGACGAGAGACGAATAAATTTTTATTCGAATAAAAATACGACTTAACAATCCGAATACATTTTTATTCGAATACTTAAAATACTATTTCAATCGAATAAAAAATTATTCGAATACAAAATTAGTCGAATACATATTATTCGAATAAAAATTCGATTTTTTTTTCTAAATTCACTTATTTTTTTACCACCTTCAATTTCTAATGTATGAGGGTCCTATTACACATAATCAGACGAGTACAAAACGAAAATGCTATCGATTTTAAGATCCCATATAGATTTATTTTAATTTTTTTTTATTTCTAACACTTAAGGGCCGCCAATTTTTAGGTTTTCGGATACGCAGAATATAAAAGTAATATCGATTTTAGTATCGCGTATCGATTTATTTTTACTTTTCTGATTTCTAAGACATTCAGGACCCCTTTATATGTTTTGAAATATGCAGAATATGAAAATGCTATCGATTTTAAGATCGCGTATCGGTTTATTTTAACTTTCTTGATTTCTAACATGTTAGGGTCCCTTTATATGTCATGAGATAGGCAGAATATGAAAATGCTATCGATTTTAAGATTGCCTATCGATTTATTTGAACTTTCTTGATTTCCAAAATGTTAGTGTCCCTTAATGCTTTGAGATATGTAGAATATGAAAATAGTATCGATTTATTTTCATATTCTAAATATCCCAAACATAAAAAGGGACCCTTATATGTTATAAATCAGAAAAGTTAAAATTAATCTATATGCGATCATAAAATATATCTATGTATAGCTGTAAGACAAAAAATGTAGTCCTTATACAAATACAAACGTATTCGGATGGTTAATCATTTAATTTTTTCGAATAAGAGATTATTTTTCTATAAAATGGACGAATATAAAAGTATTCAAATGTTTATTCGAATTGTTTTGCCCGAATAATTGATTATTCGTGTAAAATAAAACGAATAAAAAAGTAATCGATTGGTTAATCATATGTTTTGTACGAATAATTGATTATTCGAGTCGAAAATTCACGAATAAAAAAGTATTCATCTCTCGTCATTGGAATAATATTTTCTCAAATCTGGTTGGTAATAGCGAGGAGGATTACGTGAGAAAAAGAGATAAGATGGAAGTTTGTCAGGAATGACCACTCAGAGAGTGATGGGATAAGTAGAAATGAAATCATCGTAAACTGCTTTTGGATAAGGACGTCTTATGGAGAATATCATTGTCAGCAGAATTTAAAGCTTTTAAGCAGAAAAAATAAAATATAAATAAGTCATCCGTGTATTAATCTGTGAAAACAATCCGTCATTTTTAATGAATTAATTTTTAAATTGATGACTTTTCCGACCTCTAACAGATTAATAGACTTCACCAACGTTTAAAATATTTTCTTTATGCTTAACTTTTCAATAAATTATTTAAGAGGAATACATACCTTTGGCCAGTCCAAAGCTAGAAGCCATATCTTCGATAACTTTTTGATTTCTTGTCTGCAATAAACGAATTTCAGCGATGCCTTGTGATATTATAGTTATAATAATTATTAGTATTATAAAATAAATTATTATACCATTCTTTTTCTTGCAGCTAGATGAGCGTTCCATGTTTGCGTCGCTGTCTTAGCCAAACCTTCATGGAATTTCGCAGCTATCGATGGTCTTTTGTTGATTGTTTTAATAACCTTAAGCGAACGGCATATTTATTGAAACAGCTAATACTAGAAATACATATAAATCATAAAGAATAATGGCATGTCTTACCATTTCCAATAGTTTTGGGTTTATCATATTCCTCTTGCCTTTTCGGTTCATTTCAGAGTTAGATATATATGAGCCAGTGAGACTGTAATTCGCACTACTCGACTTACTCAGCTCGCTCAAAGAAAACCGAGAATTATTCTAAACAAAAACAAAAAAAACAATAAACAACGGATAAACAATAATAGTATTAACAAGTGTTAAGAAACCCAAAGGTTCGATGCCGACACAAAGGATCCTTCTCTCCGCTAAATTCAAAGCTCCTACCTAATTTTCGTCTTACACTTCTGATATCTTCCATTGCCATTGTCAATGAGGTTGTGGCATTTCAGCACAGGAAAAGTGAATGAAACCAAAATTTTATAGAATTATCATAGTGTTTATTAATTAATAAAACTATTATTTGGTGGCTGTTTATGATAGGCTCTTCACATCAGAAGGGCTCGATAGGATGTTCAATTGGTTAGGCGACTGGATAGGAGATCATTTGACAGCAATATTGTTGAGAATTACGGGATGGAACTTCGTAACAATTCGTAAGGTATGTGTTTGCGGTAATGAAGGGGATGGCAAGTTGTACAGGTATTTTTCGCTACAGACCCTTGAAGTATGGAAACACCACTCCGTAAGGTATTCGCTTACAATCCTGAATAGGATAGTCAGCCCCACATGAAGGTTTTGATATAGGTCCCGACGAAAGGATAATAGATATAGTAAGGATAAGAACTCCAAAGAAAGCAGATAAAAGTAATAAACCAATATAAATTTCCAAAAATAGAGAAAGAATAATCTGATCCCCTAATGTTTATTATCACTCACTACTTCATAAGGAGGAGAATTCCGAAGGTGCTATTCACACTTTTGTTTGTCACGTGTTTATTAGTCACACTTCTGGGATATTAACTCCATCGAGGAAGCCGTAGGCTAAGAGATAGGCTTTTAGGGGATCAAAAGATACAATTGTAATCCTTATTGAATCAAATAATACCTTTAGGAATATTACAACATATGACATGGTTATTACATTTGTATAATTAAAGTATTTACAAGAAAAAGTACATATATCGATATTCGACGTTCAATGGTCGTAGTTCAGGTCGCAGCCGCTAGGTTGTCATGTCGCTCATTAACAGTTTTGGCGGCTCTAAGTAGTTATAAAATAGACCAGTAGTAACGGTGCCACTACAAACGTATATTTTCACTATCAGTTGAAGAAGGCTTATTGTATATGAACTGGCGAACAGCAAGAATCTTGTAAAATGTCTCTTCCGATTCGCAATGACCCAAAAACTAAAGGATGAAACGCACCATATGGATGAAGTACTGAAAGTCTCCTGTTGATTTTCTTCTCCACTTCAAATTTTGGATGATGAGATTTATAAATTTTCAAGATTACCCATTATGATTCCATTAGTAGCCCAAAACTATCCACCTGAACTGACCCTGTAAGAGTTCTTTTGTTTGTCTGATGACAGTCACTACAATCGATATATGTATATATATATATATATATATATATATATATATATATATATATATATATATATATATATATATATATATATATATATATATATATATATATATATATATATATATATATATATATATATATATATATATATATATATATATATATATATATATATATATATATATATATATATATATATATATATATATATATATATATATATATATATATATATATATATATATATATATATATATATATATATATATATATATATATATATATATATATATATATATATATATATATATATATATATATATATATATATATATATATATATATATATATATATATATATATATATATATATATATATATATATATATATATATATATATATATATATATATATATATATATATATATATATATATATATATATATATATATATATATATATATATATATATATATATATATATATATATATATATATATATATATATATATATATATATATATATATATATATATATATATATATATATATATATATATATATATATATATATATATATATATATATATATATATATATATATATATATATATATATATATATATATATATATATATATATATATATATATATATATATATATATATATATATATATATATATATATATATATATATATATATATATATATATATATATATATATATATATATATATATATATATATATATATATATATATATATATATATATATATATATATATATATATATATATATATATATATATATATATATATATATATATATATATATATATATATATATATATATATATATATATATATATATATATATATATATATATATATATATATATATATATATATATATATATATATATATATATATATATATATATATATATATATATATATATATATATATATATATATATATATATATATATATATATATATATATATATATATATATATATATATATATATATATATATATATATATATATATATATATATATATATATATATATATATATATATATATATATATATATATATATATATATATATATATATATATATATATATATATATATATATATATATATATATATATATATATATATATATATATATATATATATATATATATATATATATATATATATATATATATATATATATATATATATATATATATATATATATATATATATATATATATATATATATATATATATATATATATATATATATATATATATATATATATATATATATATATATATATATATATATATATATATATATATATATATATATATATATATATATATATATATATATATATATATATATATATATATATATATATATATATATATATATATATATATATATATATATATATATATATATATATATATATATATATATATATATATATATATATATATATATATATATATATATATATATATATATATATATATATATATATATATATATATATATATATATATATATATATATATATATATATATATATATATATATATATATATATATATATATATATATATATATATATATATATATATATATATATATATATATATATATATATATATATATATATATATATATATATATATATATATATATATATATATATATATATATATATATATATATATATATATATATATATATATATATATATATATATATATATATATATATATATATATATATATATATATATATATATATATATATATATATATATATATATATATATATATATATATATATATATATATATATATATATATATATATATATATATATATATATATATATATATATATATATATATATATATATATATATATATATATATATATATATATATATATATATATATATATATATATATATATATATATATATATATATATATATATATATATATATATATATATATATATATATATATATATATATATATATATATATATATATATATATATATATATATATATATATATATATATATATATATATATATATATATATATATATATATATATATATATATATATATATATATATATATATATATATATATATATATATATATATATATATATATATATATATATATATATATATATATATATATATATATATATATATATATATATATATATATATATATATATATATATATATATATATATATATATATATATATATATATATATATATATATATATATATATATATATATATATATATATATATATATATATATATATATATATATATATATATATATATATATATATATATATATATATATATATATATATATATATATATATATATATATATATATATATATATATATATATATATATATATATATATATATATATATATATATATATATATATATATATATATATATATATATATATATATATATATATATATATATATATATATATATATATATATATATATATATATATATATATATATATATATATATATATATATATATATATATATATATATATATATATATATATATATATATATATATATATATATATATATATATATATATATATATATATATATATATATATATATATATATATATATATATATATATATATATATATATATATATATATATATATATATATATATATATATATATATATATATATATATATATATATATATATATATATATATATATATATATATATATATATATATATATATATATATATATATATATATATATATATATATATATATATATATATATATATATATATATATATATATATATATATATATATATATATATATATATATATATATATATATATATATATATATATATATATATATATATATATATATATATATATATATATATATATATATATATATATATATATATATATATATATATATATATATATATATATATATATATATATATATATATATATATATATATATATATATATATATATATATATATATATATATATATATATATATATATATATATATATATATATATATATATATATATATATATATATATATATATATATATATATATATATATATATATATATATATATATATATATATATATATATATATATATATATATATATATATATATATATATATATATATATATATATATATATATATATATATATATATATATATATATATATATATATATATATATATATATATATATATATATATATATATATATATATATATATATATATATATATATATATATATATATATATATATATATATATATATATATATATATATATATATATATATATATATATATATATATATATATATATATATATATATATATATATATATATATATATATATATATATATATATATATATATATATATATATATATATATATATATATATATATATATATATATATATATATATATATATATATATATATATATATATATATATATATATATATATATATATATATATATATATATATATATATATATATATATATATATATATATATATATATATATATATATATATATATATATATATATATATATATATATATATATATATATATATATATATATATATATATATATATATATATATATATATATATATATATATATATATATATATATATATATATATATATATATATATATATATATATATATATATATATATATATATATATATATATATATATATATATATATATATATATATATATATATATATATATATATATATATATATATATATATATATATATATATATATATATATATATATATATATATATATATATATATATATATATATATATATATATATATATATATATATATATATATATATATATATATATATATATATATATATATATATATATATATATATATATATATATATATATATATATATATATATATATATATATATATATATATATATATATATATATATATATATATATATATATATATATATATATATATATATATATATATATATATATATATATATATATATATATATATATATATATATATATATATATATATATATATATATATATATATATATATATATATATATATATATATATATATATATATATATATATATATATATATATATATATATATATATATATATATATATATATATATATATATATATATATATATATATATATATATATATATATATATATATATATATATATATATATATATATATATATATATATATATATATATATATATATATATATATATATATATATATATATATATATATATATATATATATATATATATATATATATATATATATATATATATATATATATATATATATATATATATATATATATATATATATATATATATATATATATATATATATATATATATATATATATATATATATATATATATATATATATATATATATATATATATATATATATATATATATATATATATATATATATATATATATATATATATATATATATATATATATATATATATATATATATATATATATATATATATATATATATATATATATATATATATATATATATATATATATATATATATATATATATATATATATATATATATATATATATATATATATATATATATATATATATATATATATATATATATATATATATATATATATATATATATATATATATATATATATATATATATATATATATATATATATATATATATATATATATATATATATATATATATATATATATATATATATATATATATATATATATATATATATATATATATATATATATATATATATATATATATATATATATATATATATATATATATATATATATATATATATATATATATATATATATATATATATATATATATATATATATATATATATATATATATATATATATATATATATATATATATATATATATATATATATATATATATATATATATATATATATATATATATATATATATATATATATATATATATATATATATATATATATATATATATATATATATATATATATATATATATATATATATATATATATATATATATATATATATATATATATATATATATATATATATATATATATATATATATATATATATATATATATATATATATATATATATATATATATATATATATATATATATATATATATATATATATATATATATATATATATATATATATATATATATATATATATATATATATATATATATATATATATATATATATATATATATATATATATATATATATATATATATATATATATATATATATATATATATATATATATATATATATATATATATATATATATATATATATATATATATATATATATATATATATATATATATATATATATATATATATATATATATATATATATATATATATATATATATATATATATATATATATATATATATATATATATATATATATATATATACCAGGAGTTTAATATTGTGGAACCGGTGAAAACTCTTAACTTTCTAAACGTTATCAGTTTTCTTGTCATATTTAGTTGTGTTGTTTTTTTTTTAAAGGATAATAATGGGTCATTGGACCTGCCCACCTTTGGATCGTTTAAGCTTAAAGAGTAACATGGTTTTTAATTGGAGAAACATGAGACGGAATTTTTGTCATAGATTACAGCATATTCTGATTAGGCTTCGGGAAAAAAAAAGTGGTCATGTTAGTGTATGCGGCAGGTAATAAAGGAGCTTTTGATATCTTTGATTCATTTCACCTAACTCATCAAGAGAAAAAAAAAATACTTAGCAAAGTAATTGATAAATTCCATGAGTACTTTTTTTCTATACCGTCACCTACATACCGCCAACACTTATTTCTAACCAGAAAACTGGGAGTGGAAAGAATCTTACGAACGATTTATGACCGAATTAAAAAAATTAAGTTCAACATTTGAATAAGGTATGCTATAAGACAGTTTGGTAAGAGATGTATTTATATCGGGGGTTAGAGATAAAGCGATGCAAGAAACATTGTTTACATTAGGGAAAATAGATAGTAGAAAAAAAAAGCCACAGAACTGTGTAGAATGCCCGCAACCATCAATCAGCAAGTAATCTATATTAAAACTGAGCCCAAAGAGGTTATAGATGCCGTAGGCAAAAGTAATTATTCAATTTTTTATAATTTTTTGAGGTTTATTACTTCCATCATTTTCAATAAATTATTATTTATTTATTCATTAACATTGTACAACGTTTCGGGACCACTGTCCCATATTCATGCACTATAAAAACCAATAACAATATTAAAAACTATATAACACCAATCTTCTACTTTATACATTTTATTGTATAAAATAAAATGTATAAAGTAGAAGATTGGTGTTATA
>NW_027115152.1:185212-187062 GCF_000696795.3 Halyomorpha halys
AAAAAATTATAAAAAATTGACTCACCAGACTTCCTAGAGAGATAATCCAGTAATTATTCAAGTAAGTCGGATACTGCTACTAATAAAGTAATAAAGCAGATAAATTTAAGTGCGAATTTTGTGGATACAGTCACTTGGAAAGTTGTGTTCGAAATGTAAGAATAAGAATTACTTCGCTGCAGTCTGCCGAAGTATGAAGAATACGTAATAAACAGCGTGTCGCTGCAAATACAAGACTCAAGGAAGGAATTAGGTAAAGGCTGGTACACAGCACAATTAGGTAAAGGCTAGTACACCCCACAATTAAATATGAAATGTACTAAGGTTATGTTCAAGATTGACGCCGGAGCCCAATGCAATGTTATGAGTGCGATTCAATTCAAATAATCTGGTATTAGGTACCAGGGACTTATACAGACTACAGTTAAAATTACATCTTTTTCAAATAATATTATATCAGTACTAGGAAAGATTGATCTCAATTGCTTCAATAAGAAACCATGGTTTAGGTTGGAATTTCATACTATTCCTTACAATTGTGGGAATATTTTAGGTTTGAAAGTCAGTGAGATACTGCTTTTAATTAGAAGAAATTATACTGCTATAGATTGCGACATTATTCCTGCTCAGTATTTGATTTGTTTGATGGTGGCATTGGATGCGTACAACAAATTGTCAAGATTGCAATAAATCCAGATATTACTCCGGTGATATCTCCAGTACGCAGAATTCCACATTGAATAATACCTCAAGTGAAATTGGAATTGAATGGGATGGAAAAGTTAGATATAATTTCAAAACTTGACGAGCGACAGAATGAGTGGATCAAATGGTAACAGCTCTCAGAGAACTGTAGAAAGATGATAATGAGCTCGTGTGCACCGAACATGATGATTAAATTAAAGTTACAATTATGCAAAGCTCCAGTTTTAGGCTATTATGACCCTAACAAACCATTAACATCAAGTCTAGATCCCAGTTCAATGGGACTCAGTGCCGCGTTAATTCAAGATGGCCAACCGTAGGCTTATGCTTCCAAAGCTTTGTCTGAGGTTCAAATTAGATATTCTCAATGTGAAAACTAATTACTAAGCATATGTTTCGGAGCAGGAAGGTTCAAATACTATATTTTTGGGAAGGAAAATGTGTTAGTAGATACAGACCACAAACCGCTGCTGGGTTTGTTTTAAAAATCGTTAAATAAGGTTTCAGTTAGGCTTCTTAAGCTTCAGACCTGTAACCTTCAGTTAAAATATAAACCAGGCCGATCACAACACTTGGCGAACACTCTCTTAAGAGAAGTTGAATCTGCAGGTAATGATCAAATTGCGGGATCTGATGAAGAATAAGAGCTGCAGGTTGCGCTTTTGACTAAACATGTCTCCATCACTCAAGAGGTGTGGAAAGAATTTTCAATAAGTCGGAATCAGATTCAGACATCAGGATAATAAAAAATTACGTTACTGTGCTAGAGCTTTTTATCATTTCATAGATGATCTCGATGTTATCGACGGCTTGCTGTTCTGGGGAGAGCGTGTGCGTGTGGTAATCCCCTAATGTCTCTCTCGGAAAATTGTAATTAAATTGCATTTAGGCCATCCAGAGATCAACAGTGTTGTGACTTCCTTTAGGTTTTCCTTGGAGACCTAGGGTAACCTCCATGTTCCCTCCTGGTATTGTAACATGTGTTGTTGTAATAAAAAGTCCGTTAATGTATTTAGTGTTTTTTGCTTCCGAATGATCCACAATGATCGTTGATCATAAGGTTTGGTCCCTGAAGGTTTCCTCCCCCCTAAAAAAAAAATTACATTTCAAACATGATAATAAAAGGAAATATGGTTAACAGTTAT
>NW_027115152.1:190182-201041 GCF_000696795.3 Halyomorpha halys
AATTTCATCCCCAAATTTACACTGAGCAGCTATAGTTTTAAGTCGGGCGTCCCATTCCCGAGCCGTTTCATCAGTGTGTTTGGTGGCACAATAAAATAAATGTCGTTGGCTGAAGTATGATTTAGAGGGTGCATAATGTTCCTGTAATAGTTTAATCAATGTCCCATACTTCACCTCGTCCAATTTATCAGGCATACATAAACTTTCAAGTAGCTGTACTATCGAGTCCGAAATTACTGTGAGGAGGGTGGCTTTCTTTTTATCCACGTCATTGATGTCTTCCCTGATGAAATAGTTTTTCAATTTTATATGGAAAACGTTAAAATCGCCCGTTTCTTCGAAAAAAAATACCTTGTAACCTAGACATCTTGCTGTCGTAGTTCACTGCGGGATCGCGATAATACTTAACACTCGCGGGTTCGTTGATTTCGTTGCCAAATGTTAGTTCCTGAAACGAATTACGCCTTCAGGGACCAAACCTTATGATCAACGATCATTGTGGATCATTCGGAAGCAAAAAACACTAAATACATTAACGGACTTTTTATTACAACAACACATGTTACAATACCAGGAGGGAACATGGAGGTTACCCTAGGTCTCCAAGGAAAACCTTAAGGAAGTCACAACAAACAGAATGCTAAGCAGAGCGGAATCTACCGTTTATTGGATTAAAATTGCTCAAGATGCCAAAAAAGCTGTTACGTCTGTCAAAACTATCAGGATTCCTAAGTCAAACAAAAAATTACCAATAGAGAAGGACCACCACCCCTTCCTTGAATGGAGGTGGGTTATGACCTATTCGAATGCAACCAGAAGTAATATTTGGGGATTGCTTTCTAATTTCCCTGAAGTAGTACAGCTGAATGATTTTACTAGCAATACTATAATAACTAAGATCAAATCAATATGTGCAAGGCATGGGATACCGGTAACGGTTTATACTGATGGTGCGTTATATCTCACTTGACGATTATTATCAGAATTTGCGAAAGACTGGGGGTTCACTCATCTAATTTCTAGCTCAGACACCTAATGATTTGGCAGAAAGTCCCGTAAAAAACATGATTTTCATAAAAGCAACCGAAGCTGGGGAGGATATTTATCAAGCCCCATTGAATTTTCAAAATACCACGTGGTAAAATTCATTCTCCAGCTTTGAATTTAATGGGAAGGAACCTGAGGACAACCTTGCCCTGTACTTTCCAATCACTAGTTCCTAGACTGATAGCAAGCTACACATTGTAGATCGAGTCAAAACCAAAACACTTTATGACCAAAATGCAACCACAAGGTCTCCATATTTTGAAGGACAGCGTGTATAGTTTAGGGAAGGGTCATCGTCGCTGTTAATGCCATAATATATAATTACCTAGTAAATAATATTTAGTTAGTCTTATTGTTTAATTCATAACGTAACAGACATGTACCGACCGCTTCTCGGTCACAGCCGCATGGACTAGGCCTATAAATAAGGGACTCTAAATCCCCCAATTCGATCTTAGATCCACCTCCTTTCCTGGGTCCTAGTCATGGCACTGCTTGAGATAGAGAAGTTCATTGCCAATTTATGCTCGCAAAAGATGTTATTTCTGTACGCACACCTAAGACGATGACCTATCTCCTCTCCTTCTCTCCAGCAATCTTAGTCCGTCCGCTTCATCTCGGCAACTAAGATTGTAACCTAATCCTTAACGGTTACACTGGTCCGTCCGCTTCATCTCGTCAACCAGTGTAGTTTACCGTCTCTAGTCCGTCCGCTTCATCTCGGCAACTAGAGCTGCACCTAGCCTAATCAGCTTACTGGTCCGTCCGCTTCATCTCGGCAACTAGAGCTGCACCTAGCCTTATCAGGTTACTGGTCCGTCCGCTTCATCTCGGCAACTAGAGCTGCACCTAGCCTAATCAGCTTACTGGTCCGTCCGCTTCATCTCGGCAACTAGTAAGCTGGTTCCTATCTTGACAGTTCTAGTTCATCCGCTTCATCTCGGCAACTAGAACTGTAACTCTACCTCAGACTCTCTCACCTAGACCTCCTCTACCTTCGTCAGTGTCCAGGGGTCATCCTCTGGCACGGCCGTTCCTAACTTACAAATGAATACGCCTTGTCGTGGGCCTTCTGTAAAGAGTATATCAGGCTGGAGAAATCGCCTAAGACCAGACAACCCCGACAAGCTACAGAGCTGCGACCTATACATCTCGGCAACACTCTTCCTTTGACCCATCGGAGTGGAGCAACCTTTTGTCGTGCAGTATTTATTTTATATATTTATTTGTTTGTTTATTTGTAAATTAGTTTATTTAATTTTCATCTTCATAATTTATATAACTATTTTATTTTCATCTGAGAGGCCTTTTTATTTTTACTTGTATATTTGTTTATGGTAGTTTTTAAAATTTTTTAATTCAACCAAATAAATGTTTACTCCGAGCCAGTTTGTTTTTTCTTCATTTTAAAGCCTTCCAACAAAAAGACATAGTCGATTTGGGGTGGCTTTAACAATCGCCTTGGATAGCTGGAACAATAAGTGTCAAAGGAAGAGGCCCGAGTTCGTACATTGTACAGGGGAAAAGAAGATGTTTATGTCCGAAATGAAGTTTATATTTCACCAAGGCTCATTAGAGAACTGGGTGTACCAAATAGTGTGGATCGAGATAGCAACCATAGACCTTCAGCAAATCAAGAGGAGTTAGCTTCTGGAACGTCTGATCCAACCAGCAAGCTATCACATAAGAAAACAAGATGTGGGCGTGTTGTGAAGCCGCCAAGACTTATTGAAGAAATTTAACAGTGAATAAGAGAAAAAAAACAACCTATATAATGTAGTATTTGGAAATTCGCTTTGCCAACATTTAGTACATTGTAGTGTTTGAGTTACTAAATTTATTATTTGCGTTTTAGTTTCATTAATTGTGTAGGGGGCTAATATTTTTTTTAATGGAAAAAATAAGAGAGATGGAGAATAAACAATATCAACAGATCTCAATATTACATTACCTTAAATACACTTACATTATTGGTTAGATAATAATTACAATCATAAAAGAAAAGGGTCCCTCACAACTCAGAAGTCAATAAGAGTTTATCCAGACACATACGCAAAAAACACAATTAATATAGTTTCCACCAAACTGGGACAACTATACACACACGAACTAAACTTATCACCACGAATTCAAGAACAACAGAACAAAATCTTCTGTTCCCCGCTCTCATTCGTCAGTGTTGCCATCTTATAAATTGTATCTAAATTTTCTTTAAAAGGGGGAAGATGTTAGAAAAAATATGTTTGATATACATTGATAAGGGGAGGTTATATAAATAATTAATCTGTAATATAATGGTGTTCTTACCAAAATGTTTATAAAACTCACATTTATTTGATAAAACACAGTTTAGTCGTTTCATTATGAACAAAACTCAGCTTAATAATTTTGATTGAACTGGGCATGTCAATGTAAGATTGAATGATCTTTATTATCAGATAGATTGAAACTCTCTGACAGGGCTTAAATGGCGAATTATTAAAAAATCTTCCTTTAATTTTCTATATTTGAAAAACTAAACAGTTCTCATAGCTAGAAATAATACATAGACAATGGATAAATACGAAGTAATTATGTATTATAGGAAGTAGTTTATGAATAAGTAAAGCAGAAAAATAAAAATTGAGACATGTGGGCCGAGACCAACCGATTTTCCCCCTTTCTAAGTTCAAAAAAAAAGCAATAAATTCAAGAGGAACCCACTGATCTAAACAAAAGATGATTAGGCATATAAGGTAGAAAATGTTCAATTCCTGTGATTACAGCACTGTTCTGGATTTTTCCATTATCCCTTTCGTAGCACAAATCCATTATATCAGAATACAATTATCAAATCGTAGTAATAAAAAAATTGATAACGTAGCACATTTTTGGCATTACTTACTGTAGACATGTCGAATTCTGTACCTTTCGAATACTAAGGTAAATTCAATTTCACCTTATAAGTGCTCTTCCAGTACTGCTAGGTTAGAATAAACGTTAACAATAAAGTTATAAATTATCATATGTGCTCAACAGAGCCAGGTTTTTTAGTAAATTATTGTCACCTAGTCAACAAAACAAAATTTTAACGCCAAATGTTTGAACTGTTGAGCTGTTTGTAAATTGCTCAAAAAAGAATAAGGATATTTTTAGTCGTATATGATCTATACTTCCTGGAATTTTATTATAAATTCCATTAAAAATTAATAAAAATAAGATTATATTGATCCCAAGATCTTGTTTTGTTTTTTACGAATTGTAAAAATTTTGTAAAATTTAATAATTTGTGTGATTTCTACTGTTATGTACCTACTTATGTTCCTCTCTGCACCTACTTGGCATACTGTTTATAATGCTGAATATCATCCCTTAAGAGTGGCAATATTGCTCTGAGTTGCAGATGGTTAAGAGGCTATAGATGGTGGTGAAGGAAAAGCCTTCAAGATGATGTTTTTACATAGTTAATCCCAATATTAATGCATTAAAATTGAAAAAAATCCTAAACAACCATTTGTTTACACAATTAGTATTCTTTACGTTTACTATCCTTAGTTGGTAGTCAAAAAAACTTTTCTGCACTTGGATGTACATCCAAATGTGCTCAGTGTGATTAAGGTCTGGAGATTATATGGGAAGGAGCAGTGAATTGAAATGCCCAGGTTTTCAATACATTGATGAACAACTCTTCCCCTATGAAGTCAGGCCTTGTCAACAAGGAAACATACTTGCCATAGTTTGTGCCCATTTAATGCAGTCTAAAGGTGAGAGTGTGATGGTGATGGTATGGGCAACATCTACCCAGGAGAACTACACTCCATATGTCGGTAATGTCACTACAGTACGATATGTTCAAGAAATTATAAAAAAGAACATCCATAATTGGCCCAGATTTCCGTATTCTTAACGACAATGTGCAATCTTATAGGGGAAGATGTTCATCAATGTCCTGAAAACTTGAGCACTTCATATCCCATTGAAGACATTCGGGATGCACTGCTGAGAAGGCTTTTTGTCCACCATTGGCAGCTGCTTAACCTAGAAACTGAGAAGAGTATTACCTCATTTACTAGATGAAATTCTTTGGAAAATTAGTGATATTATTGACAGTAAGTCCAATAGGTACAGAGAGGTAGTGCATAACAGAGGAAATTATGCAAATTATTAAATTTTACAATAAAAAAAAATTACAAAATCTTTTAATTTTTTTTTTTTTTTAGACACCTTTTATTAAATTTCCCAAGGTCACATACAATCTTTTTATATTGATTATTAATGCATTTTATAATAAAAATTCTCGTGAAAACAAATCATACACGACTAAAGATATACCTACTCAGTTTTTTATTAGTGCAACAATTATAGTTAGTATAAATGATCCAGCCTGCTTTATAGATTGTTACTAATGACAATCAGCTTGCTTTGAGATCTAAACCATTTTTTTTTTTAACTTATCACTTTGTTGATATAGTCTTCACTGCTCCTTAAGTTAAAACAGATAATAAAGTCAGATCTTCATGTTGGCCCCTTCCCACAAATCGGAGACTTGTACAAATGCTCAGTAAGCAAAGGTACTATCCAAGTGCCATATCCATATGCAAGTAACAGCAGTTTCCATGATAAAAAATAAATTCAAATAAAAAATAAATAACAAAAAGTTGATTTCCCATTATTTCCACAAAACAAAACAAAAACTAACTAAAATCAACCATGTAAGGCCCACCAGGCCGATCTGGTATTAAATAAAAATATACAACTACAGGTTTGCACCTTAAATACTTCAATGTTTACTTTTTAATGACATTTACTGTATCACTTGAACAAAATAGTTAAAACTGAACATTTTTCCAACAGAAAATAGTATGAAATTTTTATACTAGTAAGAATCCATAAATGAATTTGTAACTTCTGCAACAGCTACTATTTTATATTCTCCCTTGCATGGTTGGCTGAGTTATCAATTTTGATTCATAACTGATTATAATTCATGTTAAAATAATCTAAAATTGGGGTAAAATAATTATTTTTCTTCTCTTCTTTGGCTCTTGTACTAATTATCTTGTTCTCTAAGACATAAAAAAGGATAGTATTAAATTTTGGGTAAAGATCAATTATAAAAATAACATACTATGTCACTTATTTATTTGTGTATAAAGCATAGAGAAAAAAAAAATCAACACAACAGCTGTCCACATGACAAATGTTTTGTTTCTAAATAGAGGAAAAATAGTTCCTAGGAAAGATGAATATCACATTTTTTTTTTCATTTTTCATTTTAATTTAATTTATTACTAGCTTTCCCACCAACCTTTCTTGATTTGAGTATTTGCACTAAGTTCATAAATAATTCTTTTTTATTAACAGGAAACATAAATATGTTCATACAAATAATATACAAAGAAAAATAAGAAAATCTGAACAGTGATACAATGTCATTAACAAACAAGGTCATATCCTATTAAATAACAATAAATATATATAGATATAACATTTTAAGAATGAGTTACAGTCCTGCCTGGAAAGGAACAAAATATTAATAATAAAGGTACAAAAACATATTTAAAACATCTGATAATATAATAATATAATTCAAACATTAACAAAGCCAATTAGTGCTAGGACATTAATAGTCCACTTTCAGTTAAATGTTTCACCATTTATGCGTGAAGAAGTGTTATACCTAGATAAAATATCGAGAACCTTAATTACAATTTATTCTTAACGCTTTGCATTTTATAATTTAAATTAGCACATATCTAAACATTTACATACATTTCAGATATATATATTTATGTAATATATAAAATCTATCAATAAAAAGGGCAGCCCAAACATAAATAGCAGTCGTACAAAAAACTTTGCAATTTTACTACATAATATAAAAAATTTTCTATTAAAAAAAAATGCACTCCGAATTGAGAACATTTCTTTAAGAATTTTAAAGATAAAAACCAATAAAAAAAATTAAATAAAGAATAATTATGCCCCGCACTTACACTAAAATCAGGGATAGAAATTTTATTTTATTTATTTATTCTGCTGTCTGAAGGTAAGCATTTGGAGAAGGGTTTTGCGGGTTTTCAGAGATGAGGGATACTTCCTAGAACATTCCCTCAATTTTTTTTGTTTTTTAATTTTTTTTTGTTTTAAGTGCTTCTTTTTTTCAGCCTTTTACTGATCTTTAGGCTTTTCATCCTTCTTTCCTGAAGGGATAGCTGCTTTCATCCTGAAAGATCGAAATAACCATAAAATAAAGATACTATTAGATAAATAAAAAATAATTTAAAAGATTGAATCTGTGTCTATAAAGTAAATATACAAGGTTATGTGTCCCAACTGAAAATATGAATTGGTGTAGCTTATTTAATTGTGCCAATGTTTCGTAACGTCTTTTTTAATTCGGAGTTTGGCCGTTATTAGTGCAGTATACCAGTTGACATTTGGTTTCCAAGCTAACAGGTACATTTTTTTCTTTTTTTCCCCTTCTTTATTTTACCACCCCTTCTTTTCTCAATTTTCCTTATCCACGTTATTAGTTATGTTCACCATAAATTATTTCTGTTTTAAAAAAAAATTTTTTTCTTCTATTCATCTCTTTTGTTAGACTTTACTTATATTTTGCCTCTTTATCAATTATTATGCTTAGATATTTTTATATTTTTTTTCTCTCAATTTTCTTTTTCTTTCCATATTTCAATTTTTAAATTAATAATAATTAATATATTCATACTTCTTTGCATTATATAACTTCATTTTCATTTTATTTCCTTAATTATGTTATTTTAACTACTTTTTCAATTACCTATGTATACATTTTATTTTCCAATTCTCTCATCACTTCATTTTATTAATTCCATTCTGTAAAATTATTCACTTGATGTCATTCTGTTTATATTTTATTTTCTATACCCATTGGTTGTTATCTTATTCTGTTCTTAGCCCTGATGTAGACAAGAAACTCTAGCCGAAACATTGACACAATTAAATAAGCTACACCAACTTATTTGTGTTTCATTTGACCGCACCCCCAACCATCATCTCCTAGTACGTCATCTACGGTCAACTATCTCTTATAATTAAAAAAAAATTTTCTATGAAGGTATGTCTGTGAATGTTTTGTTTCTTCTAGAGATTTTCATTGTTATGAATTAAATTAATATCTGTTCCAACTACTTTATAAATGAAATGTGAACATTAGCATTAATATTTAATATTGCTCAAAGTAATTTTTAAATATTGAGACATGCTCAACATCTTTTATCCATACAGCACTGAATATTGTTTCGAAAGTAGTAAATATCCCTTATCATTATTAAAATTACTAACTAAGCTTGCATAAACATTTAGTATAACATCAACCCAAACAAAAAAGTACAATGTTGCACGACCACTGCTGCAGTGGAAGAAATATACTGATCCTGTCTTAATCCTCAAGATAATCACATTTAACAACATTTAATATGAATGCTAATGCTTACATTTCATAAACATCATAGTTGGAACACATATTAAGGTTGTAATATTTATTACAACCTAGATAATGCATAAAAATGAAAATCTTTAAGCATGAATATCTCCTAAACAAAAACAATAGATATACCTTCAGAGGGAATTTATTTCTTGTTTTTAGATCCTTAATTCATATTTTCAGTTAGGATATAACAGAATTGAGAATGATCACATTGCTGATAATGGCAGGAAAAATATTACAAAAACCTACTCAAACCAAAATGTAATATTAGTTTAGTTCATAGTACACTTTTTTTTTTTTTTGTTTTGGTACATTTGTAAGGTGATCTTTTATTCTAATTGCCAATATCATCGATCTGAGTGTTTTCAGAAGCTAATTTTTTTTTTTTAAATGTGGATCACATTACAGATCATTTTTGAAATTTTGTGTAGCCCATATTTTGGTACACTGAATTTCAAAAAATTTTCCACAAAATAACAATGCATGGATAAAAAATGTAAACTACATTTTTCAATGTTTCAACTACATTTTTCCAAAAAATTGGTTTCTGAAAACACTGATCAATGATATTAGGAATAAGAAGCAATTAAAACTAAGTAAGTACTAGACAAATTAATTAAGATAAAATAGTAATAATCTCTTTGCTATCTGATCATTGATTAAGCGTGAAAATATCTGTTCAATAGTCTACCAGAAGAACTAATAAATAAATAAACCACAAAGAAAACTGAAAAAGAAATATTTGACTGGGTACATTCTTACTTCTATGAATCTCAAAAACTGATTTTTAATTCACCAAATGACCAAATCTGCCTTTAGTTTTTCGTAACTCCAAATAATAATTTACTATATTACGATTAGAATTAGCAATGTATATGTGCTTAGTAATAGATATTATTTATTTAGACAGGGTAGTATCCTTGGTTCTATTCTTTATACAGTTTTCATACCCGACATCCCAACCCATCCTAACACTATCCTCACCACGTATGCCGATGATACATGTCTATTGTCAGTGAACAATGATCCTTACATTGTATCCCAAACCCTCCACACCCTTGAAGAATGGTGCCAAAATTGGAGGATTAAAATTAATTCCAATAAATCCTACCAAATCACATTTACCCTTCGTCATAAACCAATGGCCTCTTGCCCTACAGTATCCTTTAATAATACTCCACTTATTCCTGTCAAAAATATCCATTACTTAGGACTACATCTCGACAAACGACTGACATGGAATCCTCATACAAGACTGAAAAAACAGGAAACTGCTCGTCGATTTCGACTATTACAACATTTACTAGACAAACGGTCTAAATTGCCAATCCCTTACAAAAAACTGATCTACATGACTATTATAAGGCCTATCTGGACATACGGAGTTGAGCTTTGGGACTCAACTAAACCATCAAATTCCTCCCGAATCAAATCCCTACAGTCCAAAATCCTTCGTGAAATCCTTAATGCTCCTTAATTTGTCACAAATCAAGTCATCCATCATGACCTCAATGTCCCATATATTGCCGATTTAGCCAAAACCAGATACCATTCCTTTCATGGAAAAGTTCCCAACCACCCAAACCCACTTGTTTCTAACCTGGCTTCTCCTTCATTACCTAATAATCCTCCTAGGCATCTGAAAAGAAGATGGCCTCGGGATCTTCTCCTCCAGAAATGTTATTGGAGTTCTATCAATGGGTAGATTCTCCACATGTTTGTATCATGTCACTATCTCACCTATAGCAAATTTACTTATTGCATATATGTTATACAGTTGTAAATAACAATAAATAAATGATTAAAGAAAATAAAAATGTATTTAGATATCATTGGATCCTTACTTTTACCATATTCTGTATCATCTTGTTTTATTTTTATTATCATATTTTTGAGTTACTTTTATTTTTAATTTTTTTTTTCATTTTAGTAGTTATTTTTTAATTATTTATTGACATTTACAACTGTATATAAAATACAACTAGCAAATTTGAAGTAAGATCATAATTATATGAAACAGCATGTAGAGATACTACCCAGTAGTGGAACTCTAAAATCATTTTACAATAAAAGGTCACGAGGCCATCTTCTTTTCAGGCGCCTCGGAGAATTGCAAGGAATGGAAGAGGAAGCTAGGTTAGAAACTAGTGGATTTGGGTGGTTACGGAGTTTATAATGGAAGGAATGATACCGGATTTGGGCTAGATTGGTTACATAAGGAAAATTTAGGCCTTTATGGATGGTTTTATTAGTAACAAAATAAGGAGCATTGAGGATTTTATGAAGGATTTTGGATTGTTAAGGATTGGATACGAGAGGAATTCAAAGGTTTAGTGGAGCCCCAAAGCTCAACTCCGTATGT
>NW_027115152.1:201161-258666 GCF_000696795.3 Halyomorpha halys
GTGCAGTTTCCTGTCTTTTCAGTCTTGTGTGAGGATTCCAGGTTAGTTGTTTGTCAAGGTGTAGTCCAAGATAATAAATCTGTTCTACAGGGGTACGAGCCACATTATTAAAGTATACTGCAGTGCTGTCGGCAAGTTTACGACAAAGAGTAAAGGTGATTTGCTGGGATTTGTTGGGATTTATTTTTATCCTCCAATTTTGACACCAATTTTTGAGGATTGTGATATGGGACTGGAGAGTTTGGGATACAATCAAAGAGTTATTACTAACTGTGAGCACACGTGTCATCAGCATAGATGGTAAGGACAGTGTTAGGAGTTGTTGAGATGTCAGCTGTATAGACGGTGTAGAGGATGGGGCCGAGGATACTACCTTGAGGAACACCAGCAGATTGAAAATAGAGGGATGAATAGGAACCATTGTGGTTTACTTGGAATAATCTATTAGTAAGAAAAGAACGGATGATGAGAAAATATGTAGGAGGTAGGAATTTACGGAGTTTGTAAAGCAGTCCCGAGTGCCAGACTCGATCAAAAGTAGTTAATTAAATTACTAACTGTATCACTTGAGGTCAATTCATATTGTCTAGCTTAAAAATTCTATAACCTCCACAATGCCTTAATAGTCAAAATTATAATAATTACATTTCACTTATGCCTATCATTTTTATAAGTTACTTCAGCACTGACCAATAGATGTTGTCATTTGGTCGGACCATATTGGATGTAATTTTTTTAATGAATCAAATAAAAAAAAAAAAAGCACCATAAAATTCTTCTTTCTTTTTTCCCTCTTTTTAAACACCAACTTCACTTCAACTTCCTATGACCATCGATCAATTATTCAGTTTTTACAATCATGAATGATAATTCAAATTCAAAGCCTTCTTAATTTAAGACCCTATTACAATTCAGATTCACAACAGTAGTTACCTAGAAGTAATAATTGAGAGTTTATCCATCCCAATCTGGATATAGGCATCCACCTGAGCTTTGTTTTTCTCGTACAGTCTTGGAAGTGAGAAAACAAGTACCACTCCTGAAACAGAACAGTTATTTAAGATCAATTACAGATTTTAATTAACTCATAACTACTTATAATGTCTTTTCAACTGTAATATTGGTAAAATTAAACAATTTTAACGTTATGAAGACATCTGTACAAAATGTATTTAATTGCAGAGTAGGAGTTTAACAAAGAGCTAATATACAGGAGTCAGGAAACTTCTTCAAGTAACATGGTGGAATAGCATCAGTAAAAACATAAATTCCTTAAAATAATAATAATAATTAAATAAATCAGAATTTATTTCATAAATCCACTTATAAAAAGTATTTCATGTTTCTATTTTATAATCTTCTCACATAATATGTCTTTTCCTAATCCAAGAGTAAAATAGAAAAATAAAATATAATTTACTGTCAAAAAACTTATTAACATAATAAAGAACTAACCAATATATCTTTTTTCATTTAACAACAAAACTGAAGGCTCAACTATATCTAATAGAGGTATAGAAGGACAATGTACTTTGAGTTTATAGTACGAAATAAAAATTCTTGACAAAATTATCAATATTGCTTATAAAACACAATATCACAAATATTCTGTTGAATTCCTTATTGCATTTTCGAGTTCAAGTATGAAATATAACTTTCAAAAATATGTAAACTCCTCTTGCTTTTATGACGGTGTCCCAAGAAAAAATCCTGTTTTATTGAAAAAAAAAAATAATAATTACTTTTTAAGAACTGTAGATAAAATAATAATCAGGCAGGTTCAAATAAGTTCTGTTCTAGTAACTTTCTTTGCAGTATAAAGTACATTTATTAAGGTATTTTGTGAAACACACTTGTACTAAGTGATTAACTGCATATATATTCTATTAGTTGCGGTCATAAACTACACCATAGACTTTTTTTATCAGTTCTGTAGTTTACCTATTAATATAATTTTTGCTTTAATAAGTTCATCTGCTTTTTAAAAAAAATTATAACTAGAGGTCAGATTTTTGTGCAATTGCATCTATGGTGCCCAAGCTTATAATTCAGCAAAGCCTCGATATAAATAAATTTATTTTAATTACTTAATTGTTAAAACTGCAAGCTCCCATTTAACTCTTCAATTATGGACACAATTATAGGTTTTTGATCAAAATAGTGTAATTTTTTGTTTAGTATTTAGCAAGTTTATTATGATTCAAGTAAGATTAGATAATTTTTCCATGTTCATAATAATGTTATAAATTAAACAATAAAGTTGATTTTTCCTGATGTTCTATACACAATTTCAAATATTTTGGATTTTTACTGAACGTTTTCTGATTTTTAAGTAAACAATAATCTGGTCTCTAATTATAACAATTTTGGGCTTATTTATTTAGTTAATTGATATAAATCACCACCCAGAATATCTTCCTACAATCTACTACATACAGTCAATTATTAATCTTTCAATATAATAGAATCCTTCCAATGAAAAAATAAGAACCAAAAAAAAAGTAGAAAACATATTTAACTTTTATGAAATCAATTAAATTGAGTGACATACCAATAATTAGAAGAGTGAGACCATTAAACACAGCTCCAACATATGTGAGAGTCCAGAACAGTACAAGACCTTTAATAGAATCGATAAGGTCTTCAACGAGAAACAAGCTCCTCAACGCAGACATAGCAGTATTTATGTGTTGTGCAGCAATTCGAGCAGTTTCAGAAACTTTCTCTTCCGGCAATGAGATGTCCAGTTCAAGATATTCTCTGGAAAAGAAATGGCAAAAAATGTGATAAATATCTAAATAGAAATGTTAAATGTAAGTTTTAAAAAAAAAAAGGATCAGAAACAGAATGTCCTCTAAGAAGGCAGAGAAAGCCCTAAGAGCAAATATTATATGAACTGAAGAAAATTATTGTTAAAGATTAGAATTGTTTCCAAATTTTTGCACTCAAAATATTATAATGATGCGTTAGTTGTTCACTTTAGATATTACATAAGAAGAAGATGGATGGTAAGGGGTGCAGTCAGTAAAGAACAAAAAAATTAATAAGTTTTACTTATTTGTGTTTGTCACTGCTTGCACCTCTAACTATCAGTTCCTGAAAGAAAATATTGTAAGCCATCTTTCAACTAAATGTTTAAAAATTCTTACTTATATATTATAAATAGTAAGGGTTACAAGGAGTGTATTATGATTCAATGGCAGAACTTTATCACCGGTTAAACATATTTCTCATGGTTATGATCCAAATATACGATGAGAACAAGGCATTGGACAATAATTATGATTTCTGAGGCAGTCTTGGTAGAAATTTTAAAAATATTATGATGTAACAAAAAAGTAGGTTATAATAACTTAAAAATATAAAATTCATGGCTAATAATAAAAAATTAATTTTAAAAATATAATTATACAGGGTATTTCAGAGTTCAGTATTCTAACTAAAAATATCAATTAGAGATCTCAAAACAAGAAAAAAATTCTCACTGAAGTCCGTAAACGCTTAATTCATGTCTAATGATTTTCATTGTTATGAATAATTATAACAAACAAATTAATATATGTTCCAGCTACTTTATTAATGAAATGAAAACATTAGCATGCATATTAAATGTTGTTTAGTGTTTATCTTGATGATAATAATATAGGCCAGCATCTTTCTTCCACAACAGCAGAGGCTCAGCTGTACTCCAGTATATATATCCATATATGTTATTGTTTCGCATGTTCAACTAGGATAATTGAACTTAAGGTCATTGACCGGTTTTGTATTGACTTTTTGTTCAATGTTATCCTAAACTAAATATCAAAGGGTTCAGAACTGGAGAGCATGACAATAACACATATCCAGTGTCGTTTGGCCACTGATGCTCTGAAGGAAGATACAAAGCCTGTCTTGATGGTCAAGGTAATTGTTCTGTAGTTGTCCTTGAACAACTTTCAATATGATTATTAATGTTTACATTTCATTAATAATGTAGTAGGAACACAAATTAATTAATTTTTTACAGATTAAATAATTCATAACAATGAAAATCTCTTAAATAAAGCATTAATGGACATGCCACCACAGGGATTTTTTGAGGTCCACAATTCATATTATCAGGTGAGACACAACCCTGAAACACCCTCCATAATAAAATAAAAAGTAGCTTATATTAATATAAAGTTGGAATATAACTTAAAATTAAAGCTTTATAAATGAAATATAATAATTATTACTTGAATGGATGGCCATCTGAAGTTTTCTGCACAGCTTGCATGATGCTTTTGTATGTCCTGAAGGATATTGTGCCCGCCAGGGTGAGAAGGCTGAGGTAGGCCACTACGCTGATGAGGGAGAAACATGTCAGCGAAAGGAGGGTCACCATTAAAACACCAAATACTGCTCCAGATTTCTTCGGGTCCCTCCAGTACACCAGGGACTCCACTAAAAAACATAAAAAATTACTTTAAGATTAAAAAAAATTATTCATCAATATTTTGCTAATTAAATTTGAGTCGTAATAATAGTAAGAAATATATCTCGTACATTTTATCAGAGAATGAAACTAGATTAAACAAATATAATAAATAAAGTTATTAGGTACAATAATTATAATCCTTTATCAAACAAAACTCGACAAGAGATCTGTGAGGATTTTTAATAAAATTTTAAGGACTGAATATGGTGTATCCAGTCCTACAAAGCCTGTTATGATAAACTCCAGAGTGCAATTTTTGAAATTTTATAGGAGATTAAAAAAAAAAATGTAAAATATAAATTTTTAAAATAATAGAATGATTTTTCTGGACATCTATGGTATTGATAGGTGGCCTGTATGTGCAGATCCTTTTAGTCATGGACTGAGAGAACCTCTGAGAGGACATGAAAAACTTAAGAAAATGGAATTGTATTTTTATTCTTATCTAAAATAGTCTATTTATGTTGTTGTTTTTTTATATAAAAGTTTATATATAACTGATAAGTTTGTTTAATGTACTAATCTCTTGTTTTTCTAATATCTCAAAAACTAAACATTACTGAAGTTACAGCAAAATGTTCTTAGGAACCATGATTATTTTAAAAATATTTAGCATAAGTTCCCATGGAAACCCCTCGTTTTTAACAAGCTATGCTCTTATATAAAGCTAAAGAGTTAGTGTGTTTTAATGTGCCGATCTCAAGAACTACCAGTCTCCTTTTGTATTAGATAGACCACTAAGGATATGTGATATCACGCTAAGTTATTGAAATCAAAAATTAACAGCTTGTTCTATGCTAAATCAGAAATGCATTGTAACCGGAAAATTTTTCGTATAAGCGAAAACTGGCCAAGTTCAAGGTTCCAGTCTCCAAACAGGCAGTAAGTAACAATCAAAACCTCTCCAGAATTTATAAAATTCTTTAAAAAAATAAATAAATCTGTACTGCCACAACCTATGATGGGTCAGGGGTTCAGTACTTTGTAAAGAAGCACTGTTACTAGCCCAACGGTTGTGGAAGGAGGTGATTAGGTCAGAATCGCGCTCGACCGCCAGACCTCACTCCTAACAATTTTTCTAATAGGTTGACCGAAAACTTAAAATTTTATTATTTAGAAAAATGGCCAATTGATTTGCATCTCGGAAACATTTGGATTCACAGAACTTTGGTTGTGCTCAAATTAGGTATAATATAGGGAAATTAAAAAAATAAATAAATTTTTTTAAAAATTATAATGATGGTCAAGGTTGCAGTAAAAAAGTAACAAAAATAGCTATGAACTATTTATGTTCTTTTTTGACCGCAACCCTGGCCATCTTCATAATTTGAAATTATACGGTCAATTATTTATATATATAATTTTTTTTTTGTTTCCACGCATAATTTTTAAATTATGGGCGAACATTTCGCGAATTCAATGAATAAACATCAAGATTACGTACATCTTGCAATCGTAAATATGAAACTTCTAATATAACGGGCATTATGAAATAGGAGAACTATTTATGTAGACAAAGGAACCACAAACGATTCAATATAGACTTGAGAGATCAACCTCGATTTAGAAAGTCGATACATCGATATAATGATATCTAATGCATAATACAGTTTAGTTTAATAAATAACATTAGCTCTGATTTCTGATACCATTTAATTGGGGCTTAATAGATCTTTATAGAGCATGTATCATTGGGATTGTTAATGCAAATATCAACTAAGTAGAAAGTGCAGTGAAGGTATGAACGCTCCGATGGTCAACAGGATCATAGAAAATGAAAAATATCTAAGCACCATTAAGTTATGCGATCGCGAATCAATTTAAATCTAACCGAACAATAATTAGAAATTTATAAGAATTAATTAATAAAAAAAATATATCTGATCTATACAGGATTTTAAAAAATATATAATTCAATAATATGTCTTGATAAGCTAGTTTATAACAGTATAATATGAATTAACATTGAATTAAATAGACAAAAGTAGGTAATTAAACATAAAATGGTACAAATTAATTAATTATAAATATGACTTTCATTATTTAAAAGTGTTCTTTAATTTAATTGACTAAATTGTATTAGAGATAGGTAGATATGTGAGGCAGTGAAACTAAAAATTAAGATATCCAAGTACAATTAATAATCGTTAATAATAAGGTGTGATAAAACCTATTATTTAATATAGGCCTTGATGATAGCCCGATAGGCCGAAACGTAACAATTTTAATATAAATTAATAAAGAATTGATGAGACTATATGGATATATTTTGTTATGAATGAATAATACAATACTTCGAACACGATAATAAAAATATATATAAATTAATTAAACAGTTAATTTGAAATCAGAAATTTTAAGTAAAATTAATTTATGATTAATAAGGTTGAAGTTTAGATAATTGTTTATAATTATGTTTAATATGATTTTCAATAATAAAATATATAAGACAAAGACTAAAAATATACCCTGAAAAAGCTGACGAAAGTTTTTTTTTATTTTGTTGTTTTTAGGTATTTCATAGTTTGTACAGTGGACTGTAGTTAATTTGTGACAACTCTAATGGATTTAGCAAGTCTGTAGGACGATCTCAGTAAAGAAAATAAACACAATCTATAGTACTATTTTCGGGATACGTCTTATTTTAAATTTAAATTTTTTTCGCAGTCAGATAGATGTGCTACTACTCAGTACAAAGCAGCAATATGTGAGGCAGGTCAAATTATATCTTGATAAGGGATAGTAGTAAAACATAATTTCCAATTAAAAGTATTTATATTTAACTGAAATAGTGACATATCGTAAATATGTAATTAAACATAAAATAGAGCAAATTAATTAATAAATAAACATGATTTTCTCATTAATTTGTTTTATAAGTTAATTTTTAGTATATTATATTAGACCTAGGAATAACATTTTTAACAGTTTTAATGTGAGGCTGTGAAATTATATCCATAAATTGAAATAAATTGATGAAGAATGTTGAGTCTTTATCAATTTATTTGGATATAATTAATAAATAAAAACTATATTTAAGAACAATAGCTATATAAAATAAATTAACGAATAACTGGCCAAAAATGTTTAATTCAATAATGAGGTGTGGATAGCTGACCGTAAATTAACATTAGAGAAAATGTTCGGGAGGGAGGAGAGGGAGGGGTGCGGTTAGCAAAAATAACGTAAACAAAAAATTATTTATTCACTCCGACGTTTCGACCTGAGTCTTAGGTCTTCACCAGGGAAACGTCGGCGTGAATAAATAATTTTTAGTTTATTTATATTCTTTTTACTGGTCGCAACCTCCGACCATCTTTTCCAATTGTTTAATTTAATAAGTTAATTTCTCCCTCTTCTCGTTAATTTTTATTCAGAATAGCCAGAGAGCACTTAAAACCACCAAAAGAGATTATAGATAAGATAAAATTTAAAAATAAGTATTAAAAAATAATATTCACTTAACATTAATTAAATAATAATTATAATAAATCGATATTGATGAATTCCCAAGAAAAAATAATAATAAAAAGTACCGAAACAAATCTTACAATATGTTGCTAAAAAAAAAAAGTTCTCACACGTTTAGTAAAATGTTTTAAGCAATTCAGGACGAAAAAACTAATTCATGGAATTTATATCACATACATAACTATTTTTGAACTTTTTTAAAGCACTATATAAATATAAAAAAATGTCAACATTTTATAATAGCTTTCTAAGAGAAAATTAAACAATAAATTGTTGATACAAAAGGGCCGCTAAATTAATTCAAATAAAAAAACAAAGAAGATTCAGCAACTGTATAGATGAGAAAGAGGTCAGAAATACATCAGACAGGTGCATAAAACATATATCTACGATTAATTTTAAAAATTAGTTAACGATGATATGTTTTTTTTTATAAAAAGCATAGAAAAACTGGTACTAAAATTATTTAAGACTGTCATAACATGGATAGTAGAAGAAGGGAAGCTTTTTACGGTTAAAACGGGCTTATTAAGTATTTTAAGTTACTTTCTGGAAGGGAAATCTTCCTCCTGTAAGCTTATAAAACGAGCGAATTAATTCTTAAAAATAAAAAAAATGTATAATATCTTTTAAATACGGCAATGATAAAAAGAGCATTTAGGCCGTTATGTCAAATGGAATAAATATTTATTTGTGTAAAATGACACAAATAAAACTTAAGCCGCTGAAAACCAACCTTGGCATTAACAGCTGTTGAGTTGATATTGTTCCAGACAAAGTATAGTACACTTTTCTTTCTAATAAACAATTAAAAACTGAGCGGAAGCTAAGTATGTCGACTATTACGACAGATATTACTTCCCATGGAGAAATTTAAAAGATATAATTATATAGTCATAAAATCAATTAAGTAGTAAATGCCCAGAGAAACGGTACCTTCAAGTTCCATTAATTCTATGGCCTTAGGCTATATTAGAATATACCACCTTATAGTACAAGAGCCCAAGAGGAGAAAAAAAAGCCAGTTAGTTCACCCTAATTTTTTTATTACTTTAATGAATACTATGTATAATTACTAGTCAAAATTGATGAGTCTGCCAAGTATAGGTAGATAATGAAAAATGACGAATGTTCTAAAAATTGAAAAAACAATTTTTTATTCGGAGCTCTCTTTTAAAACTACCAACAACGTCATTTAAAGTAGAGTATATTTGCTAAAATATGAGCCCTAATAGAGCCATTTACGTCCAATAGTTCCTCAGATATAGCTTTTTAAAAAGCAAATGTACTGAAAGATCAGTAGTTGATGAATTTATTTTGAGATATCTATATCTCAAAATCCATTTGACGTATAGATGTCTATTTGCACTCAAATAAAGCTAGTTTAAAGAACTATAAATTAGTTTATGTCGATTATCTTCGTAGGAATAGTTGTTTTCATGATATTTACTAAAATAAATTGATTTATAGTTGTCCGGAAAAAGTTATATTTATATGCTAATTTCATAAAAACTACTACCACTACGATGATATGTGTCATAAACTAATTTATATTAAGTTAATTTACCTTCATTTTGAGAGCTGGTAAACATATGTACGTCTTATGGTTCCAGAGATATGTTTTTCAAAAATCAAACATTTTATTCGAACGACTGGAAATTAAAATTTTTTAAATCCTTTTGTCAAATATCATAAAAACTACACAAAGATAAACGATTTTATAGTAAATTTAACTATTATTAATTAAAATTAATTAATTTTTCACGTTTTGAAACAGCTGTCATTCTTTATTCCCCCTACCTATACTTGGCAGACTCATATATTTTGATTAGTAATTATACATAGTTTTAATTAAAGTAATCCAAAACTGGGGTGAAATAACATCCTCTTTTGTTACTACCTCTCGGAAAGGCGATATACATACGAATCTACACTTAAGACGGAAACTGATTTAAAAAAAAAAAAAATTAAAACCAATTAAACAATATTAAGTTTTGCATAAAATGAGCACCATAACAGACGTCATTCGATCAAAAATTATGGTAGCAAACCATCAGCTCTGAATGTGTCCAACACTCAGGTCTGAAGTGTACACATGGTTTCAGACCCTAATTAAGTTATTTAATTATATACAACGAATTATTAATTACTCATTCGACGCAGAATTCAATGTTCTTTGGTTCGTTTTAGGGAGCTACCCTGGGGTGCAAAACCGTTTAGGAGTAAGAGGGAAAAATAAAATCAATTTACTTTATTTTATGAAAGTCATTATCTAATTAGTAAGAATTTTAGAACTATCATAAATGCATTTCTGTGTTAAGTGTGGAGGAAATTATTTTTTTAAATCATTTATATATGCACGATTCATAAACTTTGTTTTGTGGTTCGATGTTCTGTACTAAAAAGTAAAGAGAGTATAGAACCATTTTATAGCTGATTATTTTATATAATAGACAATATAATTTCAAATTATGAAGACCATGGTCAGGGTTACTGTCAAAAGAGAAACAAAAATAAAGAACAACTATTTATTTTCCGACGTTTCGCCCCAATTTGTCGAGCTTCATCAGTCTCTTTTGGGACCACTTGTCTTGTCCGCAACCATGACCATCTTCTTCATTATTTATTTATTATAATGTACAAATAGTTAGTTTATGGGGTATTTCTTATTATAGCGTTTGATTTTTTTTTGTTCTTCTATCTTTTTTATTATTCTCAATATAATAGCAATAACATATTTGCAATTTTAACTCCATGGTTTCGTATGTATATGTACAATTTCTAAATATACACCTCTTGCATAGGGATACTAAGAAAGAGAAGAAAGATTTATTTTAAATTAATTGTTTTATATTATATTTTAATTACAAAAAAATACTACCTCTAATGTAATTTTATGTAGAAAGCGCTCTTAAAATCGAAATGTGAAAACTAATGCATGGCGTAACCAACCGCAATGGATGATGCACCTCCATGACGGAAAGTACAAAAATAACATTTTGAACAGGGGGAAGAAAAACTTTCTCATCCAGTATTAACATGTGAGTCCATTTAATCAAGTTTGTTTATGATAAACAGAGCTGAAATTTTAAAAAAGAAAATTAAAATATAATAACCCACTGAAAAGAAGATGACAACTGGACGTTCTAGAATAGAATCTCAAGTGTTAACAAAAGTGCAGTTTTTTTTTATTTTTAAAGACTTGAAATCTAATTATGTTCTTATAATATATAAGCTTTGTTTTAGTCAGACGTCTTTAATCATAAGTTCTGGAAATAATTAAAAATATATATTCCTTTGTATTCGTATATCTGACTGAAGATTGGAACATCAAAAAGAATAAAAAAAAATGACCAACACTGAGTTTGGAATTTCAAACAAATCCAATGCCAATAGAATGACGAATCTTCTTTTGTTGCAAATTACGCCATTTCAATATTTTTTGAGGTTTGAAAGATTAATTACCTTGTTTCTTTCAGTATTCAATAAGCCGTATTTTAACTGCAAATACAGTGAACAAGATAAAGATTCTAGTTAAGAAGAACTAAGAACTCAACTATTCAATTTAGTTACATGGAGGGGGGATGAAAGTACCGTGTATACCATATATATAATTTTGTTTATTTTATATTAGTAATTTGACAATAAACCAAATTCAGTTAGTACCTCTGTATCAACATTTTACTGGAAATGGTATATAAGTTGGATCTTGTTTTTCGTAAAAAAACAAAAATAGCCATCAAATAACAAAAGATTTTTGGTTCAGTTTTTGGAAAATTAATTTTTTTTTTCAAATAAGGAACATTTTCTCATTATATAATTATTTTAAATTGTTGTCAATTGGTGTCATTGTACAGTATAACTACTCCCCTTTACATGTGATATTTTTATTAATTAAAATTTGTATTTTGATTTTTTCAGAAATTAGTTATTGTGATATATGATATTGATGTGATACAGTATAATAGTGTGAATTACAAAATATTGTAATTTTGACTGAAATTATTGACCTGGGCATAATACCCTGCAAGGTTTTTAAAATTAATGTGGATGATAAATTGTATTTAAGAGTGTCCTTGATGATCGCCGAATTGGCTGAAACGTAGGACTTATAAAGAAATATATATTTTTTCTGAGGCTTAAATTGGATAAAATTTATCTTATTTAAAAAAGTTAAAATTTTTATAATACATTACACATAATACTGATTGTAATTAAGTATTTATACAATACCAGTGCAAAATTTGAAGAAAATCTATGACTTAAAGGTTCAAAAGTGTGTTGACTTGACGTAGAATGAGCCAATAGAAGAAATCAACAGAAATATTTGCTAATACCTAGTTAAAATTAATGTTGGGACATTTTTATAGACTTTTAAAAATATTTATAATTTTATTTTAAAATTTAATATTGTTCCGAGGGTGTAAATTTTTTTTTATAAAAGAGATGCATTGATGAACAAGGCCTAGGCAGATATAAAGAGCAAGAATCGATGGCAATAATTATAATACAGCGTGATTTATTGAACACTGGATAAATTATTTTTAAAAAAACTGCATTGCAATAATGAAGAAATAACAATTTTTAATTACCTTTACAACTTAATTAATGTCTAATAATATCTTGAAATAATGCTATTAATAGCATTAAAAATGAAGGGCATATCAAGAGAAAGTGTGATCGCATATCGATGCAAATTAGATATAGGTATCACCAAGGTTTTCTTTTTGTAACCTCCCCTTTAAATGTTCACGTGGGCACGAAGCAGACAAAGGTAAGATTTTTTTATTGTATTCCATAATTATTTATTGCGACTATTCAGTCCTATTTTAGACATATAATAAAAAATCATTGTGAAATAATAAGTATATGGAAAATTTTTATCATATTCACGATGAACTTTAATTTCAATAACGTACAAAATGCTGACAAATAAAAATTACATATCTAATAATCAATGATGTGCAAGCATATTAATGATAAGAAGAAAAATAAAAAAGACACGATATGAAAAAATCAGAACACGTTGGACTGAATCAGCTGGGGCCTGGAACACTTTCGAAATTTCTGAACTGGTTTTTTATTATGAGAGTAGGATGTTCTTTAACTGTTTTGGAAATTTTTTTTTTTATCATAAAAAAAGATTAATGTAATTCTAGAATCTAATTTATGATTTTTACGTTAGATATGGTAAATTAACAATGGTATTAATTTTAACATGTAATTAGAGATGTAAATGGTAATTATCAAGAAATTGCTATCAGAACGACGTTTTAATTGTAACGAGTCCAATCAATGAATTATTTATGTGTTCGTTAAAAAAATAAAAGTTAATAATCGTGACGATGGCTGAAACAAAATGATTGACAACGATCTATCATGATTTAAAATAAAAAATAATAAAACATATGTTTTTCTATTCAGGTGGTAAATAATAAATAAGTCCTGAACTGATACGTATAAAACTGAATTATACGCCAGGATAGATTGAGAATATATAAGATTTTTTTTAATTAAAAATTCCGACACATTATTTTCATTTTGAAGTTAGATGAATGTAATAACTGAAAATAAGTAACATGACACCAGCGAGACAACGCCATCTGTTACGAAACATGACAACTCCCACGGGTTCAAAGACAGAAACCTCTTCTTCAACTCGCTAGGAACATTAATTCCAGAACGGATTCAAGATTATATTCCATGACATCTTACCTGGTCCCCTCGGGGGAAGTTCTTCCTCTTGGGCCGCATAACCATTCTGCCTCCTCTTGACCATGTTGAAAGACTGGAGCTGAAGACGTGTACCACACTTCTCCCACTACCATCCCCCACCTTAACCTTAGCAATGAGAAACCTCAAAGAACCCTCCAACAAGGACGTAAGTAAACAAACATCATTTTTTTCTTAAACAAACTGTGTCAGCATGCCAACGTATACATTTTGTGTTTTAAGAATCGTAACCTCGCTTGTAAATAACATAATTTTTATTTTACAGTCCGATCGTTCCAGGAAATAATCGTTCTTTTCTATTACGGTATTGGCTACCAACGCATCCATCTACTTCTTACGTTACGTAATTGAAACGAATAAAATTGCAGATAAAGAACTATTAAAACTAAGTGTAGACATAAACAAATTAAATTATTTTAAACTCCGTAAAATTATTAATTTTCATTTTTAATAACTGGTAATTAAACGCTACCATCGTTAATGGTATAATGAAACTAGTGTACATGTATATATCTGTCTATGTTGCAGAGAGATAATATAAAAATGTAGACTTTTTCCTAATAGTTCATGAGCCCTAGAGGAAAAAGGCAGACATGTAAATTTTTTATTACATAAATGAAAACTATATACAGTTGATAGAAAAAAATAATGACTCTACCAATAACAGTTGGGAGGAATACAAAATGACGGCTGTTCCAAAGATTCAAAAAACATATTTTTGAGTTCTTTTAAATAAAAAAAAAGAATTAAGAATAATTTCCATAGAAAATGGTTCAATTTTAATCTAGACTACACACTACATTAAATAATTCACATTGCACTTTATGCACCAAATCTCCCTAAAGTTTATTTTATTCTAGAAAAATCTAATGCTTATATTTCAATCGGAGTTGCATATCTTTAAATATATCTAAAGACTTCTAAAAAGATATAAAAAAAAAACTGGAAAACTACATAATTTAAAACAGAGTTAAATCTCTAATATATGAGTCCTAACTGACATCTGTATGTCTTAATTATATTTCTGTGTTTCATTTTTGATTATTTTAATGATAACTACTTATAAATAATAGTCAAAATTGATGAGTCTGCAAAGTGTAGTTGGGGGAATAAATAGCTGTATAAAAACGTGAAAAATGATTTAATTTTTCATTTGGAGCACTATATCTTCAAAACGACTAACAACGCTAGAAAACTTAAAATAAAAAAAAATTAAAAGTGGAGTAAATTTACTAAAATATTGGCCCTAATAGAGCCATTTACGTTCAATGGTCCTCGAAATATATCTTTTAAAAAAGCAACATTTCATAAAAATGTACCGAAAGATAAGTATTCAGCGAATTTATTTTTAAATATCTATATCTCAAAATCCATTCGACGGACGAATGTCTATTAATACTCAAATTAAAGCTATTTTAATGTACAATTAAGTAGTTCCTAAGGTTTATTTTCGTATGAGTAGAAGTTTTCATGGCATTTGGTACAATAAACTGATTTCTAGATTTTCGCAAAAAATTTCATATTCATATATAAATATCATAAAACAATCCCTATGAACACAAACGTTATAAACTACTTTATAGTACATTTAGAATATAAGTACCCCAAGTATTCTAAGGGAAAACGTACTGTAAAAAAATGTGATAAATTTTAGCGCGTCGAGTAATTAATGCGTCAAGTCGGAAAAATCTTCGACATAAAGTCATTTTAAAATTAGATTTTTCACGAACATTCTTCATTTAAAATATATATATATATATATATATATAAATATTGTAAGGAACGTTTTTTTTATGAATTCCTTATAATCAAAATCAAGTGCTAAAGAAATGTACTCCAAGAAGTATTAATAGTTTCGTAACTGCAACCTATTCCATTAATGCGTTATACTTATCGATGTTATTTTATAAATATCGTCATTCATAAACATATTACAAAAAGCTATAAACATGTCAGCATAATTTTTTTTTTTTATAAGTAGCGAATTTACAATTTTTTGTAGTCTTTCCGTGAAAATAATTTAATATCTTCGTTGGTGAAACGGAGGTTGCAGAGCGAGTTGTCCAACGAACCGTTGAATGAATGGAGTTCCTTGCCACCTTGAGCCTTTCTCATATAAAGTATACATTCATGAATAAAGCAGCCTTTTTGATTAATTATAAAGAATTAGTTAACTAAGACGTTAAATGGGTCTACATGTTGAAAGAATGGAGTAGTTAGGGGATACATCAAAGGCAAAAAAGGATAGCAATGAAAATGAATAATAATTTCTTAGCCCCAATCAGAAAAATGAATCATTTTTAAAAGCATTCTTTAAAAATTAAAACAAAACAATAGAGAGGAAATATAATGAGGTCATGAAAGAAAAAAAATAAAGAAATTTTTGTTAACGTACAATTAAATAATTCTAATAGTAACTAAAGGATAACCAGTAATAATCTCAAATAAAAATATAGAAAACTATTTTAAAAAGTATACACTCTTTGAGGTAGTAAGTTAAAGTTCTATCATAAAATATAACAAATTAAAAAAAAAAATTAATTCAGTTATAATTTTAAGAATTAACAACAAATTTTTTATTTTTATAGTTCTTGATTCTGACCAAATCACCTCCTTGCACAACCGTTGATCTAGTAACAGTACCTTACAAAGTACTAAACCCCTGAACCTCCATAGGTTGTAGCCGTATAGATTTGATTTAATTTTATTTTTATTCTCTGAGAAATAATTGCAATTAATAGCGTTTTACCAATAATAATCATTTGGAAATCATATAAATCTACCTATTTAAAATTACCTCAGCAATGAGAATACAAAACCTGACTCCAATGGCAGGTATCCTAGCTCAGGTAGAGAGGTAGTAGTAATTAAAGATAATAGACAAAAAACATATCCTGAATGTTTCCAGGCCAGTCCCTTTAACATTAACTATTACGTTATAAACAAACTATAATAGGGGTATTCATGGTAATATGTTAAATGTAAAAGGTATTAACTTGCTAAATGTTATTAGTACAGAATTGTGAGCAGCTTAATTTAAAGTCCCTGTTTATGTTAAATGCAGAGGAACTACTAGCGGATTTTTTGGGAAATTATTTTGTAACTTTTCCTTCCAGATCAGATTAATTATCATTTTTATTAATTACTTTATTGCAGTTTAAAAAAAAAAAAAAAAAAAAAAAAACGAACGAGAAGCAACTGACCTATCAAAAAGAAATAGTGTGGAGCTCAGCTGGTCTGATTCGTGACGTCATTCTCCATTTATCAGACCTATTAACAGACTCTCAACCATATTAGGGGTATTCATGGTCTTTAGTTTAACATGTTAAAGTGTGTTAAATGGAAAAACTCCTCGAAATATTTCCTTCATTTACCATGTTAAAACTATATAACATGCAACATGGTTGAGAGTCTGTTATTAGGTCTGTTAAATGGAGAATGACTTTATATGTTATATCGTTTTAACAAGGTAAAAGAATGAAATATTTCTCCATTTAACATGAGTTTTCTATTTAACATGTTAAACTAAAGATCATGAATACCCCTAATATGTTTATGTCGTTATATCGTTTTAACATGCTAAAAGAAGGATCAATTTTTCCATATAACAAGCTTTAACATGTTAAACTAAAGATAATGAATATCCCTAATAACCGTAAAAAACGAAATAATAATTATTTATATTTATTAAGAACCGATGCTTCACACAGTGTTGCCTAAATCGAAATTTCTAGCCAAGGTTCTGAAACTTTAATATTCTTATGTTTTGTGAAATGCTGAATCCGGAATATATATTTGAAAAATTCTACGAAACCATCTTCTCAGCAGTTGCTTCAAATATTTTTAGAATAATTCGAATCTAATGGCCAAATACCTTTTTTTCTATAAATGGTTTGGTAAGGAAAATGAAAGAAAATATTCAAACTAAGAGTATCATTTAAATAATAAATTGTTTAATAAGCAACAAATTATACAAGAAAAAAATTTATTGTAAAATAAACTCGTATATTCAACTCGGGATTAAATATTTTACTGATCAAACAATACCAGAAAAACATTTTTTATGGGGTAATTCAAAAAATATTCTATGAAGAATAGGATTAAACATTGATTCCCGCTGGAAAATGAGAAGGCGTTTGGAAAAAGCAAGTTTGTAATTTTTTCTTTTTTTTTCTAGATAATATTTTATTACACGTAATTTTAGATAAGTTAATCATAATTTGGTAACTAATAAGCAGGGCCCGGATTTTTATGCAATAAAAAAATCCAGAATATTCCATATAATATGCCATGAAAACCTATGAAATATGCAGAAACAAATAAAATATAGTGCCAAATGGCGAATATGATGAAGAAAGATATAGAAAACGGGTTTTAAAAGTTGAACGAAAATTATTATTATTTTTTCTTATTTTACATAAACCAAAATTTACATATATTTTATGAAAATTAAAACAAATAATAAACAATAAACCGAAAAATACCTATATGTATATGTAAATAAATATGAAACGTGATGTGAGACAGTATTTAAATGTCAGTATATGAAAGTTTTAGTTTTAGATAAAAAGGTAGGATTTAACATCAAATCTGTTAATAAATAAAATATCGGATTCCTGTGAGTTAAGGATCATAACAAAAAAAAATAGTTAATTAATTATTACTCTAAATCTGGTTTTAAATGTTTCGGTTTTGGTCTAGGTTTTAAGATCGAAGTCTCCACTGCACGTCTGTACGTTTGAACCCGCATTGCAGGTCAAGTTAAGGAACTGGGGATTTAAACTTTAAATACTTAGCCCTTTAAGCAACCCCGATGAAGTATTATATATTACAGGTCCAGACGTAAGGTTTTAATAATAAATAGTTAAACTATTTTATTTTATTTTTGTTTTCGTTAGCTAAACCTGGATCATCTCCTTCCTAATTAAAATATGATCTATAATTTACATATGACATTTATTTCATGTAAATAACAATTATTCGTTTTAATAAGGGATGAATAATCTTCCATCAAACTTTTAAAAAAATTATCCAATAACGTAACCAACCTGGGTGTAACACTCTTTGAGATTTTCGGCACTGATCAAAAAGAAAAAAAATATTGAAAGATTGAAAGCACATACCTTGAACCAAATCATTAGATTTTAGCCTCCAACTAACCATAGCGCTTAAAATTATTGGTTTATCACGTCCGACATTATATAGCGCACCAATGTTCGCATATTGCCTACAGAAAATTGTTAACAATCATTTCAAAATGTTATACCATGAAAAATCGTAAATATTATGTAATATAATAAAAGGGGTATTTGTGATCTTTACTTAAATATGTATAATGGAAAAAGTAGTGTTTTATTTATTTAATACCAGATCGATTATGTAGTTAATGTAAGAGGTACAATTTTTTTAATTTTTTTTAATCAACTGATTATGGGGGGAGGGTGTAGGCTCATACAAAAGACTCAAACTATATATAATGTTATAAATAAAACAAAAACTTAAGATAGATTTAACAAAAGAAAAAAAAGGAAGTGAATTTAAGAAAAAAAAGAAATTAAGATACAATAAAATTTTAAAGTGACAATAACAGAACCGATAAATATAGAACTTATAACAGGATGTCCTGCAGCAGCCTGGGCTTCAGTCTTCGAGTTGTGGTTGGGTTTCCTAAGTTGTAGGTCACTGCTCCTTTAGCTGTAGGTATAATTGAACTTCATGAACCTTTTTTTTTTTTTTATGTAATCCTCTATTGTCTCTATTCTTAACTCCCGATGCAATTGGCTATTTAAAAAGTAGCGTTAAATGGAGAAATATTTCCTTCTTTTAGCATGTTAAAACGATATAACTTTTACATGGTTGAGTCTGTTAATAGGTCTGCTAAAGGGAGAATGACGTTACACAAAAAAAACAGCTGAGCTCCACGCCATTTTGTCAATTTCGTTTTTATAGGTTTGTTTCTCGTAGTTCGTGTCGTTTTTTATCTTGGACTTAAAGTAATTCTCTAAATTTAAAACTCTAATAAAGTAATGGATAAAAATAATGAAATTCTGGAAAGTTTTGGAAGAAAAGGTTACAAAGTTTCCCAAAAAATCCTCCAGGAGTAGAAATGCATTTAACATATAACATGGACTTTAAATTGGGGTTTTTTTTTCTTCATACCCTCTTGTAATGATTTTAGTGGGTTAAATTGGGCTGCTCAAAATCCTATATTTATACCATTTAGCACATTATAAAACACGCAGACTCTATGAGAACTTGAAATTGCCCAAAATAAGGGATTTCCTAAATGACGTGATAAATTTATGAAAGCGAGAAAAATCTAACAAATCCCTTCAGTAGTATCTCAAAGATGGCAAAATTTAAATCATGATTAAATTTTAGTTTTAAGCAAAGTGTATAGAAAGTATGTCTTTCTATTCTCCTAAGTTAGCTTCATCTAAAAATTTCATATTTTTCTTTTTGCCCCGATGAAGACCTGCAATCTCCTTAAATCATATAAGACCAACCATCTATATATGAAATTAAATAATAGTAGTGTTAGTCTTATGTCAAATATATCCAAATAATAAATAACCAACGTCATAATGATATCCTCTTATAATAATAATAATGCTCTTCCACTTAATTTATACTTTATACTTGAAGTAAGGATGAGCCGGTAGAACAGAAGCCAATAACCCTCCTTCGGGTTGGCTGGTTCCGTTATTTGGCTCCGATGCCTCCATTGTGTGGCATAAATAAACTATAGATAATTAATACTAAATGAATTTCTGAATAATAATTAATCAATCCAACCTCATAGCTATTAGAGATGATTTCAAACTGTTAATTTTATGTTTTTATCGAAGAATAGTAATATTCTACTGATCTGATCATTAGTTTGTTTAAAACCTCCAATTGTATATACAAACTTTAATAATATAAAAAATAATACAAAATCCTAACCCCAATTATTAGTTTCATAATAAAAATAATTTGGTTTAAAATACCTATAGTAACTGGTTACCCTTCCGCCCGTACAGGAACACAGTATGTAAATTCTAATTGTCAACCGAAAAACACATTTTATCATTAATATGAAGGTATTTAAAACTTCTTAGTATTTTTCGTTACTAAAATTTTCAATAATAAAACCTTAATAATCAGCCAAACTACGTGATTTTACGTTTTAAAACATGTAAAATCCAAAAATATAATTTTAAAAATATTCCACTTCATTTCTTGAACAATCAGTCTAAAAACAAATTCAATATAAAAAACATGCCTGTCTGAGACTATACTAAGCCGATTTTGAAAGATTTAGTCAGCGAAGGATGATACTAAAAAATCGACATTACTATGCGCCATTTTGTTTCAAAATAAAAATAATTCCTATAATTAAATCTTCTCAATTTAAAAAAAAAAAGCGAGAAAATGCAATTTTTTGGAATCATTATACCAAAATATTTTGAATTTTTTTTTATTCGGATACATACACATTATATGACGCCTCAACCCATCACTGAATCAGTTGCTTCTCCAAAAGTTTCCGCTGTTCTTTCCTATCTTGTACAGCAGCCATCCAATCAGCTTTCTTTCGTAAGTTTCTTGCCTTATCTATATGAACAGTATCAAGCCATCTGAGCCTGGGACTCCCTAATCTTCTTGTTCGATAAAGAACTTTCCTAGCCACTGTGGTCCATTCTTCCGACCTTCACAAACTTCAATATCCTTGTCCTTGAAGAGATCATAAATTTCCACATTTTTTCTTCTACGCCAAGTATTATCTTTTTGGATTAAAGACTCTTCGAATTATTTTTCTTTCAAAACGGAGCAGTCTATTTGTTTTAATTTTAGTCAATGTTGTAGAATCTTGATAGATTTAATTGGCAATATAATTTTTTTTTATTTATAACTATAACTAAGTTTGAGGTTAACTAACCTGCAATAATTTGGAACGTTTTCATTTTTTTTTTGCATCATTTTCGTTGGTAATACTAATAAACATTGTATTATTTATATTATAGCCATTTAATTTTAACGGCGGATTTACAAGAGAGACTATGTTAGGTAACCGTCCCTTTGGGGCATTGAAAAGTGTAATTTCGATCCCAGACACAGTAGCAGGCCACGTAGGAGCACTTTATGAGCACGTTCTGTACGAAACGTAAAAATAAAGTAACATAATTTGATTCTAACCCTACAATTTATTAAACAACAAACTCGAACAACTAGTGCTTGGTGTGTAACTGAAGCTCTGTCCCGAAGGTTGTAACCATATAATCATAGGCCCGGTCTATTGAAACTGATTTTTTATAAATCAAATAAAATTTGTATTTTATAGAAATATGCATTTCTTTTTTCTAAAAATTGCGATTTAATGTCGCTAAAAGCCTTTTAATTTTTTTTTTTAATATTGGACGAAACATCTAAAATTTTGATCCTCAGAAAGAATAAAATCTACGAAAAAAGTAGTTTTAGAAACATGCATGCCAAAAATACACTTTTACGCATGGTAAAGCGAAAATAGTCAAATTTTTTAAGGCTAATACTATGCTATTTCCTTGCTAATCTCACACCACGTATTTGGCCCAAATCGGACGAGCCGTTTTCGAAAAAGAGATCTGCTGAGAAAAATACGTTAAAGAAAAAGTGCGCAATTGTAAAATCTGAAAGTGTTTCAATGTCGGATTAACGTTTTGATAATGCCCCGAAACATGATTTTGACTACAGACAGCCACGAAACCAATTTTTTCCCCCAACGTCCAAAATGACATGGGAAAAACTGGGGGGAGGGGGGAGTGGATTTATTCACAGATTACCACTCTATTCTAACCAAACTGGGGGGGGGGGAGCTCTTTATTTCGTGGACCGGCACAGGAATATAAGTCAATTCGAACCTGTGCCACTAAAGCTACAAGCTAGTTCAACTTTGCGCATAACTTGCGCTTTATGCGATAATTTAAAACGTAGAAAGCGTGAGAAATTTTCATTTCTGAGGAGTTTTTTTTTACTTCCTGCATGAATAGAAATATCCCCAATAAATTCACCATATAATTCAAATTATGATATACTACTACGACTTAAATTATATAAAAATGCAAATGTAAATATATATAAAATATTGATGGAAAAAATAAGTTTTAAAAGTATAAAAAAACATAACTGATGCACTCAGTAAATCCAGCGAGAGCTATTAAAAAATAATTGTATTTTTTTACGCCGAGACAGTAACCTTGTAAATGACTTTTGTACTGAATCTTATCATCCAATGCAAGTATCAATCTATTTATAAATTATAATAAAAAAATTTAGATCTTTATATTAAGTAATTACATTATATTACGATGATTTATATGTATTTTTATATTATATAATGATTAAATTATTAAATCTTAACAGATAGGTATTCGAACTTCTGATAACGGTTCAAACTAAAATAAACTGATTAACTATCAATCGAAATGATTTTTAAAAAAATATTTAGGACCACATTAAACACATACATACCAAAATTAAAAAAATACATAACGATATTTTTTTAAATTAATTTTAATATTAAATAATTTAATAATAAATCGTACTAAAAAAAAAATTGTTCATAGTAAAATAAATTATTATAAAATATATTTTTTGTGTACATGTACATATATCATATTATATTATATTTGCTTCTATGGAAAATGATCGTTCAGAACAATTAATTTCAATGGTATTAAATACTATAATAAGTATTCGATTTTTTCTTGAAGTTTTTAACATCTATTTCAGGCTGGATATTTTACAAATACTTTAGAAGAACAACTAAAACTCCATATAATCATATTTTTAAATACATTCTAATATAATGAAATAAAAAAACGTTTATGATAATGAATAAAAATATAGACAAATTAATGGAATGCTTTCATGACAACCCTCTTCGCCTTGAACAAAGGCATGCACCTGTAAGTTACCGAGGCAAGGGCAATGGGGAATAATTGCCGGGCCCTGTTACGTAATAATAATTGATATCCTTGAAATCTAAATTATTTAATCAAAATTCACAGATTACAATCGAAATTAAAGAGTGTATTATTAGAAACACAATAATTTATCAAATTCCAGACAATTCTTTAATTCCAAATCATTTAAGGAATGTTACAGGATAATGATGGAAGGAAATTAATAGTTTTTTCAATGTTCAATGTTAATAATGTAAAAATGTTCCAATTTTATTTTTAAAATATTTGAATGATTTTTTTAACACTGGGAAAGTCTTTGTTTTCTTTTTTTTATTCAAAATTGAAATACAATGACTATACATCTTACGTTTATTATTATGTAACAAAAAATAAAGGGTATTTTATAGCGTCAATTTCGGTAAATATTAAAAATTAAACTAACATTGTAAAAAATATTTTTTATGCTATTTGCTATCAATCCTTTATTGATACATAAAAGATATTTTGGTGAGTTTCGGCCTTTTTCATTAATTTTTCACCGCGTTCATCTTATTAAAATTCTTCAGTATGATAATAACAAATTTATGGAAGTATTAGTTAACCTTTTATCTTGATGCTAAGGCTTATAATAACGACACGAAAATATTTAAAATATATGTATGTCATAAAATAGAATTGTTGACAAACAAAATTAATTTTTAAAAGTTGAATTCTTATATAGTTTTATTTATTTTTGTCTGTGTGTGTGTGTTTAATGAGGTCCTAGGAATATTTTTCCTTAATCATTCTGATTGATAATTAATAAAATCTCGACAACTAAATAACTCGGGTAATAAATTTTCAAGGTCCCATTACTGTCAATTTCAAAATAAGTAATCAATTATGAGGCCATGCAAGTGGTAACGCCCTTATCAAAAACACTATTATTTCCCTTAACAAGATAATTTAACATTGAAATAATCAACGTGATAATTAAACCTTAGATTAAAACGTTGAAAAGCGCCAATTAACAGAAGTATGCTTAAAATTTGAATTAGAGAAGAAAAAATGTAGAAAATTATTCGATAAAACTAGCGGCCTAGAAAAACTATAATTGTCTTTACCTATATATATATTCCAACTGGCTTCTTGGCTCAAGTTATCGAAAAGACCTTCGGTTTGAATAGGATTAATTTAAAAAGAATTATATTAAATTCTGGTTACAATATTTTCCTAACATGATCAAAAATTGAAATATTGAGAAATATAATTTTATATAAACGGATTTTTTTTTTTATTCAATCCACACTATAGACACGTGATCGATACCAAAAATGTAAAAAACAAAAAAATAAATCTAAAATAACAAATGAATGCAGTTTGTAAACAATGTTGGGTAATTATGCACTTTTTATCAATGAAAAGCAATGACATCTAATAATATGTGAAGATAATAAGAAGTAAAGATATTAGTGTCATGAATTCATGCGAAAAAACTTACATTCTTTCCTGTTTAACTCCATTTCTTCAAATTCAATGTAAACAAAAAACGTCCACAACACAAAGGAATGATAAAAAGGAGAAATATATCCAGATAGTTCGGATCGATAAAACAACTATAAAAAAAACTAACACTGGTTTGTAGAAGCTAGCAGGGAACTATTTCTAAACGAAAGGGCTCGAGAAGCCGAAACTTGGCAAAAAGACTCCTCGTAGATCTAATAATAATAGCTCAAAAGAGAGCGGGGGAAGCCAACATGGCGGCAAGAGATGTCACAGGGTCGATATCCAGCTGGGGCGGTGACGTCACTCGGGATACAAACCTCATTGGCTGCTCCCAGCTGCATCCCAGGTAAACAAGGAACGGTTCGCCTGCCCGCGGAAATATGAACTTTCTCTCTCACCTCTTCCAGAAATAGACGGCTTCATCACGACAACAAATCGTGCAAAATCAGTCGTGCAGAAACTTGTTTTACCATACATTAACAAGAAAATCACTTTTATCATGTACACATGCTGAAGGGTTAGTTACCTTAAGAGGAAACAACCAGGAACTTTCGAAAAATGTGTATGTATCAGAAACAACATTAGATATTGGTATTTTTCATTGAATGGTGGTCCCACAAAATGAAGAACTTTGACCCCCAACCATGGTTAGGTAGTATAGTCCTAATGGGAGTCTTGGCCGAAAAAGGAAAAAAAAAAATTTAGATATTGGTATACTTTTACTCTGAATCCTCTGCCGTTTTAAGCAAATATTTTTAACGTATAAGTATATTTAAAACGAAGGGGACCGTAGCTCCCTGGGGGTCTTAGTGGGGCAGATCTGGCTGGGAAGGATTGCTTTTCTTTTCGTGTGACATGTCGTACATCTACAAACGAACTCTATAATAGTTGTTAGAAAAGTCAGATAAGTGAGGTTACCATGGAAGGCGGGATTGACAAACGCTCATGTACGCTAGACGTATAGCAACGAGTAAGGTCTGCTTCAGTCTGCCTGTCTGCTGCAAAACGGATATCAAAATCTCCGAAGAATTTCGCTTAAAATTTAACAATGATTTTTGGTTATCGTAAAAAAAAAATTCATAACCCACTACCCTTGTCGTTATTGAAAACGTTCATTTGAAATTTGAAAATTACTGAAAAATATTTTGTATAACAAAGGAATTATAACCGCAAATTTTGATCTATCCTTACTTATATATATATAGTTTATACTTGCCCACGCTCAGCGGAGAAGGGGGTGAGTTAAAGGAAAATAATAATAATAAAAAAATAAGTATAATCGCCAAAAGGGATAAAAAAAATACAAAGCAATAGAGAATAAATTGCTCCTTGGGCGCCACGTTGTTTTTTCTTTGGAAATAACGAAAACCCCGAAACAATATGCCCAAAATATACCCTTACATAAATAATAATCGAATTATAACCACTGGGGAATACCTTTACATGTAGATAACAGAAAACGTAGAGGTGTTACCTACCACCTGTTGAATTATCGAAATATTAAGTAAACATAACAAAAAAAACATAGGTAAAATTAACAACTTGAAAGCAGTGTACACGCATAAGAATGAACAGAAGAACTATATGTACAAAAGTTTAATGATAAGAAGAAAGATATGTACACAGAATGAGAAAGGAAAGAAAAGAATTCATATCAATTAATAAAACAATGAGAACTTGTAGGTTGACTTAACTTTAACTTAAATTATTAACCTTATCAACTATTATTTACATTACTGCACAAAGGATTATAAAAGAGACATTAAAATAAAATTTAGTTCGAACCCCACATAGTCTTTGAGTGTACTCCCGGCAGAACACAAGGTTGTCCGATATTTCCTTTCCGGTCACCGTATCACCAGAATTATAGAGATATAATCTCTAACGATGTAATGCCACAACTCTCCTATCCAGGACGTGCTGAAGATTCCCCTTCACAAAACCAAAGCCCACTCATCTAAACACATCGCTCGTGTTTTTGTTTTCCCCCCATAATCCCTTTTGTCTACGCAGATATCGCCAATGTTTTTATCTTACAATGCCAATCGTAACAGAATAATATCAGGTTTTTAATCTGAATGAACATTGTATATATTTAATTATATTTGTATTTTTTTTACAATACTTCTACAAAGGGGAATTAAAAAAAATTACAAGTATAAAAATTCACAAAAATGTTAAAACAAGTAAAACTGCAATAATAAGATTATAAGATTGTAATAATGCAGTATGATTTAATTTTATACAAGAGATTGTAAAAGGCTTGAAATATACTTATATATAGTCTTTCATCTTTTTCAAAAAGGTTTAATATTTTAAAATTATATCAGGGATTTTTGTGTTTTTAAATTTTTGTTCCTAAAAGGAGTCATTGGCAACTATACAGATTTTTAGTAGCCAAGCCAACAATCTCACGTTCTGCCAGACAGCCCTAGAATAGCACAAATAATATATAGATAAATATATATATAAAATTAATCAGAACTTTTAGACTATGGTAACTAGTTAATGGTACACATAAAAAAATAGTAAATTTTCTCATCAAATTAATTTCAATATTAACGCTCTAAAACAATATCTTGCGTGAGATACACTAAATCGAAATTATAGGGTCATGAATTGAGCATGTGTTGACCACACGTACTAATCAAACCGATTTCATCATTGAAAAAATGATTTTGATAAGTGATTAATATAGATACGATTAAAATTAGTTTCTAATTAATTGGAACCACGAGTCAATAAAACAAAATGTAATCAAATATTTTATTGAATGCCCCGTGATCAAAGTATATTTTTTAAAATATTAATTTTAGTGTAGTTCTCTTGACTTTGATTAACCAATGACAATATAACAATTCTATTTCGTAATTACCAAAAAAATAAAAAGTTTTATATCTAATATATATATATTAATATTTATTTACTTTTCCCCCTCTTATTTATATTATGTTAATACCAATTTGGTTTTACTATATAAAAATAAAACAGTTTTGTATTTATTCAATAAAAAGAACTTAGAATTAAGTACAGGGACGTACAACTTATTGAAGGTGGAGGTGAAATATCTGAGTGTTTGGAGATTATTCTCTGAAATTGAAATTTTTTCTAAATTTTTTTGTTTGGAAAACTTCAGTTTGTAGTAGGTTCTCAAATTTTGAATTTTCCAACTTTTCGAAATTCAAATTAAAGGAAGAACGACACTTCCTTCTATCCTCTCTCCCACAGCGAAGTTGTCTGGGGCTTTAGGGCGTAAAACCCATCAACGCCCACCCCTAAAGCGAAGTGCATGTTTTATTTTATTTTTTTAATATTTATTTATTGCTATTTACAACTGTACATTATAATATATTTAGTAAATCTGATCTAAGTTAAATTGGAGTGTTACAGGCGTGTAGAGAAACTACCCAATGGTAGCACTCTATCATGTTTACTATAGAATGTTTACGTTTATAATTCTTTTTTTTCTACATCTTGTACACGTTATTTTTGTAGGAATATTTCACGATATTTTTTAACAATTATTGGTTTATAATTGTTTTTAATAATACAAATTTTTATATATCATATAAATAATTGACCGTATAATTTCAAATTATGAAGATGGCCAGGGGTGCGGTAAAAAGAGAACAAAAATAGTTAACAACTATTTATTCGCCGACGTTTCGCCCCATTTTGTAGAGCAGGGCAAAAAAGATACAAAAACAACTGAAAATATTTTGACACAGTAAGATAATAAGTTAAAATAATAAAATTATTTAAAAAGAAGTGAAAAGAAAATTAAATACAAATGAAAGAAAATATGAAATAAAATAGTAAGTATTAATATAAAATAAACAATGATTAAAAAAAACTGTCCAAACTATAAACCTAAAAATGAACAGGAGGCGTAATAACACGTAAAAATAGAAAAGTAGTTATGAGAAAACAAAATTAAGTTGAGAACAAATATAATATTATATATTTCACAGTTTTTACATTTTTTTTTTTTATTTTTCGAAACAAATTTTTCATAAATTACAGAAAATTAATAAATTCACAGATAAAATGACAATACTGACAGTTCACAATTATTTTTCGGAAGGCCTAAAAAAATATATGTAGTATTATAAAGGTTAAAAATTTCGAGGTAATTGAAGGTAAGATTGGTATAAATCAAATTTGTAACTCAATGGTAAACTAATTTTTTTTTTAATTAAAAGATATATCTCACTTATAGTTTATTGAGAAAAAATTAATTTTTTTTTTCTTTTTCAAACCTTCTTTTCAAAAATTAAAAAAATATGGCATTTTGTTTATTTTTCTATATCTGATTTTTGAATTTTTTTATAATTAATATTTGTAAGTTTCTATAACGTATTTTTGACAAATAAACTTTGTCTTGACTTTTTTATCACATAAAAATCTCATCCTTACTGATTACAACCTTAAAAACCGTTTACGTATTAAGTAGGGGCTTCCACAACAATTTAACGGAAATGTTTATATTTATCTGATTTTTAAAAATTAATATTAGTTAAGACAGGTATATTGAAATTTCTAAAAGCCATTAACCCTGGACGACTATCCTATTGGGATGTGCTCAGGTGCGACAAAGTTCTATTGTTCCAGGCAGGTGCCACTCATGAGTGACCTTCGACTTTTCAGGTCTCAGCTCCTTTTTTTATAATCTCCTGGGGCACACCTGGATGCTACGGTAGTTGAATAGGACTATATGTTTTTCAATCACATTCCATATCGGCTTTTCCTCAGTCCTCGAATTTTTGGATTAATCCCGAGTTCTGCGTCGTGTTAAAAGTTAAATGATTTTAGAGATGCAAGTAAACTACGGCCTAGCTACAGTAGGGGTATATTCATGATGTGTTAAATGTAAAATTTTTTACCATATAAAATGTTATAAATATGGGATTGTATGAAGCCCTATTTATAGTCATGTTAAATATTAAATGCATAAGTGCCCCTAGCGGATTTTCTGAGCAACTTATTTTATAACCTTTCCTTCCAAAACTTCATGTTATTGTTTACTTATAAGTATTGATTAAAGTTATTTATTACAACATGCATAAATTAAGTGAAAAGTGGAAATCGTGTGAATGTTTGGCTACTGAGTGCCCTTGTTGATCTTCTAAATTGTGAGGAAGAGAATCAAGATGAGCTAATTGACAACTGTCATTACGTTATTATTATTGTCATTCATTGTTTTATTAGTTATAAAAACATCTAAAACAATACCAACATAATAAAAAAAACATACGAGCAAGTAACCTAACGCAACAATTACCATTTTTTAAATTATCGATAATAAACAATAAAATAAATTTGTTACGAAAATTGTAAAATGGGAGTCTAAAACAGAAAGGATATGTTTAACAGTTATTTAAAGAAGGCGCGGTGTCTTAACAATCCTATCCATTTGTTTGTTTGCTAAGAATAGAATGGAGTACTCATCTAATAATAATTCATTAACACATATTTGCAATTGTGGTTGTTGTTATTTATCACATCATACATCTAAATCAGATTATAAAGGTTCTCTCTTTTAGGAAAATTGCAACTTTTCAATTAATTTTTTGAATGAACAGATTTAATATTTATACCTAAATATTATAATATACATAAATATTTATTGGATTATTCCTTAAGATTATAGAGGATTTTTTATTATCACCGTGGTAAGGCACGATGCTATTAACTCCAAGGACCCGGGTTCGAATCCGGCTGAGCAGAAAAAACGTTTTCTGTTACGCTGTAGCCGTGAGTGAACCCTGTGGGTTCTTGAGCCATCCTGGGATCCACCCAGCCTTATAAATTGGGAACCCTTAATTGCGTAAAAATCTGGCATTCTGGGCAAATTACCTCCTTGCACAACCGTTGGTCTAGTAACAGTCCTTCCTTACAAAGGACTGAACCCCTGACCCTTCATGGGTTGTAGTGGTGTAGATTTTATTTATTTTTTTAAATATCTATATTTGCAGAAATTCTATTTGATTTTTTTATCGAAAGTTAGTCACCTAATATTTTATGATATGAATTATGGTTTTATTTTATTTGTTCTACTTTTATTTAATATATTCTGTTAATTTTTGTTGTTCATTTTTATCTTTTTAAATTCATTATATTTTATGATGGTTTATAATTTTACTTTTATTTTGTATTTTACTCTAAAGCTCTAAAGCCTAATTTTGAAGTCTGAAATATATAAAATATATTATAATTATTAAATCAGTTCAGTCAAAAAAATGAATTGATAAGTTATAGTTTTACTAAAAAAGAAAATCTTTAATCATATTTTTCGTAAAGCTAGTGTACCAATGTGAAGTAAGTCCGATGGCATTTTTTTTTTTTTTCCCACATCTTAAATGTGGAAAAACATTTTCCGGCGCATTGCCTTTAACTTGTTGCGACTACCTGATTCATTGTAAAACCTATTTAATTTGGTTTCTAATATTTTTCTCCTAATTATAACGTTCGGTATTTATATCGAAAAATATATCCTTGATTTTCTACAAGAACTTGAGGATTATTATCAATTTTTCATTTATAGCATATAAATAGTGATGTAATTTTTATACGTCTTTTATTGACATAGTCGTGTGTTTAATCAAGTAGGAAAATTATTGCAAAGCAAATTTATAATTAAATGCCACTATAAATGTATTTAAAAAAAAAAAAAAAAGATAATTAAATTAAATAGAATAATTTATTAGCATACCCTAGTTCCCAGGTACTGTAATTAAATCTATTTAATACTGACTATAAAAAAAAGTTATGTCAGAATTACGCATTTACCATTAATATATAATCGTTAAATGTAATATATACAGCTATATAATAATTTTGTATGTAAAATATTTATAAAAATAAAAAATTCATACCTTGAGGATGAAGACGTGCGGGGTTGAACCAGGCATCTGAAATATAGATAAATTAACCGTCAATAAGGAAACAATATTAATATAATTAAATGATTCATTCATTGAACTAAAAAAATATATTTATTACACTAAAAATATATCACCATATAGTAATACAAATCATCTATACGTTACCTTTTAACTATATTTATTATTATAATTATTGGAGAAGTTTGTCGGGGGAGGGGGGGGGGTGCGGTCAGCAAAGAAAAACATAAATAAACAAAACCATATTTATTTAATTTATGCCGACGTTTCGATTTATTATTATCGAATTTATTATTATACTACATATCGTCACTATCGATTTATTTAAGTATGATCAAACGTAAAAATAATTAATTATTGTATCATATTTTATGCCGAATATACAAAATAGTTCATTAGTATTATATGTTCTTTACTAGATGAGTTATCATAATTGTAATGATATATCTCTCTCTTGTTAAAATTCTTTATTTTAATGAATCATTAACAACTTTTCGAAGCTATCATCATCAGATAATCTACAATACTAATTTACACAATTCATATTATGCATACAACAATCCAATTAATTAACCACAATTTTCTTTATTTAAAACAAATACCTCAATATAAAAATATCTTCAATTTTCACAATTAATCCTGTTCTCTTCATTAGTCAGAGGTATAATAACAAAAATCATATTGCTGTCAGTTTTTTTAATACATTAAAAAATAAAATTTCATACATAATAATAAATATGGAAAATATAAAACCATTCTGTTAACCATAATCATATTGCTTTCAGTTTTTTAAATAAATTAATACATAAAATTTCAGATATAATAAATAATAAGAAAATTCTAAAATCATTTTATTAACAATAATCATACTGCTGTCAATTTTTTAAATCTAATTTCAGATATAATAATAAATGAGGAGAATCTAAAATCATTCTTTAAAAAAATTAGACAATTATTTTGAATATTTTTAAAAATAGAATCTTTTTTAAAAACATTTACTTAAACATCAGTAAGTAAACAAATTATTTACTGAAGTAAATTTAACCGAGCTAAAATGAATTATATCAATAAAATGAAACCTGACCATTAAGCTGTATAAAAAAAAAGATGTTTTTCGTAAAAATATACAATGAATAAAAATAAAAATATAATAGATAAGTGAAGCATAAATGTGTTAAGAATTAATAATTAACAATACCATTAAAAAAAAAAACTTTTCCAACTAAATACCTCTATTAATTATTTCTATGTATTTGTTTTAATAACTTTTATTTTATATTATGAAAATTAATTTTTTTTAAATTCTCGTCCAGAAGATAATTAAAACAAAACTAAGTTTTAAAAAACAGACAAAATATTTTTCTTATATTATCAGGAAATATCTTTCATAGGAAGTATGTTTTAGGCATACACTCTTCCTATGAGAAATAAACACTTAAAACGTGGAGGGGATTTGTAAAATTGTATTGTAAGTATCAAATAAAATTTTAAAAGCCTAAATTTAGAGTGCTACCAATGGGTAGTTTCTCTACACGCCTGTATCACTCCATTATAACTGAGATCAAATTAACTGAATGTATTAATAATAGTAATATACAGCTGTAAATTTCAATAAAGATATTTAAAAAAAAAAAACCGTAAATATTATAATTAGTTCTTAATTTTAAAAAAAAACTCTTATTTAGTTGCAGATCAGTCGATGAGAATAAATATATATATACTATAAAATGGAATTATAATTCTGACATTTTATATTTATTTAAAAAAACAAATCGAATTATACTATAGTAAATACTAGGTACTTCATCAATTTCAATTCTCTTAACTTGGTTTGAAGTCTGTTTGGTTTTTAATTCTATCCGTGGTACAGAATAAATGCATAAATGTTTTGCAAGATGATTTCGAAGGACAAAAATTGTCACTAAACCATTCCAACATTTTAACATTACCATATCTTCAAAAATCAGTGAATAGAATACACAAAATTATTAACTAAGTTTGATAGAAATTTGTTCTTTTAGTAATTTTTTATCTTTCAATTAATATTATTCGTTTTTCTACAGTGAAAACTAGAATCGAATCGTAATATTCAACGGATACAAATAAAACTTATATTTTAGATCCCAATTCAGAGATTATTTAAAAGTAAATATATTTTAGAAACCAATGAATTTTGACGAATTTAGTACCTCAAAAGCGTATTGAAAGCTTTATAGCACCATTTCTAAAGATAAAGAGCTTATGAATCACCATACCAAAGCTTAAACAAATAAAATAAAAATTTAATATTTTTAATTTGTAAAAATTGTTAATAAAAACGTGAGGTATCTATATTATTGCTAAATGTCCTGGAGAACGAAGTTATTATTTAATTATAGAATCCCGAATTCTTAACATTTTAAGGTTAAGAACTGTCAACGGCGATTTTGAGTCGCTTAAGCTCCTCTGATTTCACAATCTTCACCGCGTTTTTAATACGTTGGACCGCCACGAAATAAAAGTCAACACGCCCAGACAAGAATCGGACCAGTACCTTTACATTTACGAGATCACCATTAAAATACATCACACTTTTCCTCTGATATATCTCACATCGTGTGGTAAGTGGAAGTCCCACATTAATTAACGGAATGAATGAACTCGGAAAAGTGGCGGAGAAAGTGGCCAGCCATTAGGCACGGGACTTTCTCTTCTTCATGCATTGATTATTCTCAAATTAATTTCAATTTCGATTTGCAGAAAACATATATAAAAAAAAGTTTGTTAAATACACATGAGTCGTTTCTTTACCATTTCTACTGGATAAGTACATAATTACATACTCCAATTCCTAGTTTTAACTTATTTTACAATGCAACTTGAAGTTTTTTTTATGAACCTTCTTGGTCTCATAAGCCTGCGTCCCATCATGGGATTTCGGGGGCGTTACAGAAAGAAAAGGAAGAATTTTGGGTGTTATAATCTTTATTGATTTGATTGTATTATAATATTGATTATAATATAATTATCATTATTGTAACGTCGTCGTCGAACATCAACCAATAATCGTTATAATTGAACGATTTATAGATTTTATCATATTTTATAACTTTATTAGATTTTTATATCTATTTTCTTTTTTTATTTGTTACCAATCAAAACATATTAGGAGCTTTCTATAATTAAATTTCCCAAATTAAAACAACTTATTTTTATTTGGTGAACTGCCTATAGTTTTTTGAAAAAATATTTTCATATTACATAGTTACCAGTACAGGCCATTAAACGTATTCACTTGAACCAAATTAATTTTTATCAAACATAAACATATCAAAGGCCGCTTGTGCTGCATCTACACGTTTGTTTTCAGTTTGCATTGTTTTAGGACTGCCAAAAGATGGATATTTGTGCTCTATGTATTTTAATTAATGAATTTTTGTAAATTTTTGAGGTTAAAAAATTCTAAACATGAATATAATCTAGTTTGTATTTGTCTTCTTTAGGGTGTTCATAATATTGTGTTAAATCTAAAATGTTTTACCATGTTAAATGTCATAAGTATAGCATTGTGAGCAGCCCTATTTAAAGTCATGTTAAATGGTAAATGCATAAGAGCTCCTAGGGAATTTTCTGAGCAACTTGTTAAGTACCCTTTCCTTCCAAAACTTCATGCTATTGTTTACTTCTAAGTTTTGATTAAAGTAATTTATTACAACATGCTTAAAATAAGTGAAAAGTAGAAGTGTGAAAGTTTGGTTACTGATTGTCTTTTTTAAAAAGTCCAAAATAAAAATAAAATACAAACTACGAATAAGTAACCTAACACGACAACAAATAAAACTGTGACAAGTTCAGCTTGTCTGTTTCCTGACGTAATTTTCCATTTAACAGACCTAGTAACAGACTCTCAGCCATGTTACATGTTATATCGTTTTACTATGGTAAAAATAAGGTAATATTTCTCCATTTAACATAAGTTTTTCCATTTAACACGCTTTAACATATTAAACTAAAGATCATGAATACCCCTATTGTTGTACAACGTTTAGGGACGATTGTCCCATATTCATGCACCTTTACAATCCTTAAAATAAATTATTTTTATCAACAATTTCCATCCATTTAATACATGTGTATTTATAATTCTTATAATTATATTTACCCTATACTTGTCATATTTACAATTTCAATATTGAAATCAAGTCATCCATATATCATGGTTGAAAATTGTTTCACACTGCATTGTTTAACAAGAATTACAAATACACATATATGACATGGATGGAAATTGTTGATAAAAATAAATTATTTTTAGGATTGTAAAGGTGTACGAATATGGGACAATCGTCCCGACAAATATAAAATAGATTACATTCATCTTTGGAAGTTTTTTAACCTCAAAAATCTATAGAAATTAAAATAATCAAACTTCCTAAAAAGAAAATCAGGATTAATTAAAGAATTTTTATAACCTTTGAATTAAAACTCTTGTTGAAGATTGTATATTTTAAAATTCTATCGATTCGGTGTAAAAACACTATTTCAAATCTTGTTAATTAGTTTTATAAGTTTATTTATGATTTAACATAGCACAAATACATATTTATTAAGACATCATATGTCTCCGTAATTAAATTAAAAAATGTCTGATAAAAATTCTAAGGGTTGAATTAATAGGTTATGTTAATTAATGGTATTTTATTATTATTACTTTATAATATCTTTTTTGTTGTTGTTTACTGTAATGAAAAAAAAGTAAATCTAATCTAATAGCAACAAAAAATTGAAAATAACAGAACAAGTGTATGGGTATTGGCGTTTGTTGCTTCCTTCCTTTATCAAGCAATTTTACAAGTCTTAGATTTGCCACGAGTGACAAAAGTGTAATCCAGAATTACACTATGATTCTATTATTATAGTAAATATCCAAAGAAGAATTACATACTGTTTAATTTGTAATAACTTCTTCGCTAGGGAACAACGTTTAGGAGATATGGTCGAGAGAAAAAAAAATCATTACTTTGTTATTAATTTCATAATTAACTAAAATCAGTAAGTTTTAGAATCGTCCGCAATGCCTTGTCGTGTTAAGAGCAACAAAAACTAATTTTTAGAACTATTTAGAGATTAATGTTTTATGAGATGTTTCTTATACATGGGTTTCTGTACCTTACTGTGATGTTCGAGTATATGAAAAATAAAATTGACTTAATTCAATATTTTCTCCTACCTAAGATCATAATCTACGAGGTCTTGAAATAGTAGGCATATGTATTAGGATCATTTAGGCATTGGATTGAACTAACCAAGACAGCTGTAAAGGTGGAGGGAGTAAATTTATTTGTAATACTTGGCGACAGGCCAGCGTAACGCCGAAACAGCATTTTATTTCTTGGTACGAGACGATGAGCCAGGCGCATCTGAAGATTACTAATAAATATCGAATAATCATGCTTCTAAGAAATAACTGGATCATAATACTAAAATGATTTAGGAATGATAAACGATGTGGTGAAGTCAAAATAAATATAGGAAATCAGGTTAAATATAGCTGGATGATTCGACGAACACCAGAACTTTTCTTGTACTGAGCCATTTTGGTGGCTATAAATAGAAAATAAATAATATCGAAAAAAAATTTGAACTTGTTTATTGTAAACTATTAAAAACATTATTCCTAAACCGCCAAGATCAAAAGCCAAGAGTCAATTGTCATTCATTCGGTTGGCCCCTGACACAACTTGCCAGGTTTGTGAGCTCTATTACAACACATGTCCAGTTATGAAATTTTTTAAGTTTCACCCGCTTTAAATTTGGATTATACATGCATGTTTCATGCACCTGATGAGTACAATACCAAGTCCATTTGACTAACTCATTGACGTCGGAAAATAATGTAGAAAAACTAAAGGGCGAATACGTGGTATGCATTAAACTATGAGACCTTAGCGCAAAATAAATAACTGCTAATCTGGACATTAAACTAGAACTGTTATTTAAATGTAACAGTTATAGTCCTACCCGCACGTTTAAAATCACCTTAAGATCAACCACATAGCCTTGATGGACATTCTACGCTTTACATTGGTAGTTTAGATTTTGCTCACGTCACGTCTATAGGAGGCTAGAATCTCCATAATTCTAAGGAGGCTTAGCCTTATCAAATTAACAACATTTACACTTGGAATAATCGCAATGTGCACAGTAATTCCTCAAATAAATAATAAAATTTATTTTTTTAAATCTACAACTCTTTATATATCTGAGTGATTTTACGAGAAGTAACCACTAAGAACATTGTTTTCCTGTTTCGAATTATATTTTTTAATTAATATTTTCACAACGAATCGCTCCAATTAGTTTTTGCATAATGTGCAAGTGAAATTTTAGATCATACAGATGATCATTCACTAAAATTTTTACTGAAACTAAAAAAAAATACTTTTTTTTCTTACCCCCTCCTAACGAAATAAGTAATTTAATACATACATATGGATAGATATATGTACAAACTATCAGATATACATATACCTCTACCCATATGTATGTATTAAATTACTTATTTCGTTAGGGAAGTACGAAAAAAAAAAAGCTATTTTTACTTTTATTTTCAATCATATGATATTACAATAAAGATACAATACACCTTAAAGAAATAAATCACCCGATGAAGTCTGCCAAACTCTTATACTTGTAACCCAAAATATTGGTTATCGAAGTTCAAAATTTATTAATTTTATTAAATATGAGCTAGTTCATCTAAAATTTAAAATTGCTGTGGAGTTAAAAAAAAACAACTCAATTTTATACAATAAGCCACATAACGTATATCTAAATTGACATTATTATTTTTCTTTAATCAGCATATTTTGAGGAAATGGATATATTTTGACGACATAGTGCAATATCAGCGTGTTTTTGGTTTTCGAAAAATGCTGGCCTCTATTATAAAACTATAAACTAATACAAAAAAAAAAAAATTACAAGGAAAATTCATAGATAAGTTTTTATCAGAAATTATTAATCTTTTCAACAACACTATTTCATCTTTGTCAGAGTAAAATCAATACTTCCAGGTTAATTTCAACACAATTATTTTATTTTATTTAATATTGCCTCCCCTAAAGTCTAATAGTTTAATTTGATTTATAAAACAATATAATTGTCAAATAGGAATAGGAAATAAGACACTTATTTAGAGGTTATCCAACAATTTAATGACATCAGATCGAATAAATTGTATTAATTTAGTAAAAATAATCTTTAATTATTTTATAAATAATAACTATTTATTATTATTGTTCTTAAACAATAATACATATAATTTGTAACTAAATTAATGATTTTTTTTTCTTAAATTAACACCTTTTTGGAGAAAAAAGAGGGATGTCTTGGAAAGCAATGGTTGAACAGAGCTTTGGTTTCAATTATTGTTAATTATATCGATTTTAAAAATTCAATAAGTTAGGAACATAGTTTTGGAGTTATTTATGAACAGTTTTATAGGTATGATTGTGTTTTAGATGATTTTATTTTTATTTTTTTGGATATGATTGATTAATTTATATTTTCTTTACTTCAGTTGCTTATTTATTTTGCTATGATTTATCTACTATGTTTAGTTAAGATGTGCATATATTATTTTATCATTAATATTATCCATTTTATTTTATATTTATATTTTTTATTTTATTTTAACTCTAAATTTTTTTTTTTTATTTTATCTTTGTTATGCAAATATATTATGATTTGATACTTACAGCCTTAAAACTCAGTTCCTTTGAGTGTGATATTATTTAAATAAATTTTTTTAACAAAAATTAGTAACAATTGAGAAAATGGTACAGATTTTAAAAAAGAAAAAAAAATCAGAAATATCTTTCTAGTTTCTAAAAAAGCTAACTTAGTGAGTTGAAACAATATTTTCTTTAATTATTAAAGTGGATTAAAACAAAATTTGATACCTAGAACACAAAATTCTTGTTGACCGGTATAATCGACCTTTCAATTTTTTTTATTAATCACCTAAAATAAACATTTTTCAGTTAAATAACCTAGCAAACAATAGGAATTCCAGAATATTGAAAGTAGAGTATCTCAGTGGAAAGAGACTTCTAAACTTTTGAACCATGTCCATAAGTGAGGGATGTCCTTGAGGCACACATGGCAGCCACAAAAAAGAGACTTAGGAAGTTCAACACAAAAAAGGACCTAGTTTACAGGATATACTTTTTAGTGGGAACACTATCACATTAAAATCAGGATTTAAAAAGAAATGCTAAAAAAGTAGTAACAGAAGTTTAAAATATCTAATATGCAATCAGACCTGTCATTCATAAATGACAAACTAAGAATTAGAGAGAGACCTGGTTAGACAATTTTTATTCTAAAAATAAATTTACTTATTATTTGGGAGTGCTGATTGAATTGACAACAATATTAAAATTTAAAAAAAAGAGTAATATTTTTTGTGTTTTGGTTTGACCGCTGGATTGCTCTCAATAAACAAACTAGGTAAGCAGAAATGAAATACCAAAGGAAAATGGTGGGAAAAACCATCCAGAGTTATTTAAAAATCTATGATACTTGTGACAGATTTATTTTTTTAAGAACATTAGCTAAAATGTTAGTTAAGGTTGAATGATGGAAAGATAACCAAGGCCCGCGGATGCTGAATGTATCTTATTAGAGAAAAAACAAAGTTCACATATAAAAGATTGCACAAATAGCCTCAAAAAGGAGAACACCTGCTCCAAGAAATAATTACTGAGAATGGTTATGAATTTCAGTCGGAAATAAACCAAATATTCCATCCTTAACATAAAAAAATAAAAATAAAATAAAATAAATAAATAAAAATTACTATTTCACAAATAAAAATAATTAATTAATTTAAAACAAACAAATAGTTGATGTAACATTAGCTAGATGACAAATATATTTAAATTTTTAAAGTATTTTTATATTTGTAACCCTTTATTTTTTAAAATATTTATAACTTTTATAATTAGCATACATTTATTGCTTTTATTTAAATAGATTTTTTTTTTTTTTTTAATGCAAGTAAATTGAGAATTTATTTTTGTATTTTAACTAAATAGAATTGTGCATAACAATATAGCATTTTTATATCTGTATATATTTAGAATTTTTATTATTTAATATGCTAAGAGAGAATTAGATTTAGATTTATAGGTTAACAATAAAAGAAAAAAAATAATTTTATAAAAAATTGAAAAAAAGGATGACAAAAAAATTAAAATATAGAAAAATAAAAATATTAATGAACTAAAACAATAAGAAAAAAAATCATGTACTACTATTATATATTTTAATATTTAATATCAATGCCTATGTAATATAAGAATACTAATCTATTGTTCAAATAGATTTAGTATGCTGTATGTTTAGGAAATCCAATGCTGTTAGACTGCACTGCTTTTTTGAATAAAGTGTTACTGTCTAAAACACTTCACCTAATACCCCCTTTATTGTAAATTAGAGATATTGCATCAGAAACAAAAATATTGTTTACAAAATAATATTATAAACTAAAATTAATCTGGGACAGTACTAGCATTAACTTAGGCCACACTATATTGTGGCATTAAAAGATGAAAAATTATGAGCAATTTTAGTTCATTTAAATTTAAATTAAATTGAATGTACATCTCGATCAACTTGAAAATAGTGAGGAATGTTTTGTAAGCAAAATTACAAATTAAAATCAATAATTTTTCTTTTAAATAAAATGTTCTGTAGCACATTCCATTAAATGAAGATTATAATCTTTCATAAAAGTCGGTAGTCATAACATTATCAAGTGGATAAAGATAAAAATAAAGTATACAAACCAAAAAAATCTTTTATCGCCTTGTGAAGCCATTGGAAAAACCTATAGTGCCTCCTGTGGCGTTCTGACACTTCAACTGAAACAAAATTCCGTTTCTGTCATTGAAATTCGTAAAAATGGTGAGGTCATGCACGTTATATACAGCTTGAAAACCATCACCGCTGTAAAGTTGCTTCATGTTGAGTCTGGTACGAAATCACAGAGGAAAAGTAATGCAGTACGCAGAAGAATATTTACAATAAGCTTCAATAGTCTTCATTAATGGTAAATTGAAACGGAAACATAGTTCGACAGTTTGAATCACATGCATTTACTAAGAAGGTGATTATAGGGTAGCATAATTCAAATGACTGAACAAGAGAATCAGGAATACAATTAACACCAACACCAAAATAAGCATATCAATACATTTGTATAAGATGTTAAATAAAATTATATAGTTACAACTTATAATAAAATAAATATCTAGTTACACATTTTTTTAAAAATAATTATTTAATATTTTACAACAGATCTATAAAAAAAAAAAAAAAAAAACTTGAAGTGAAATAATGAGCTTAACTGAAATAAGAATATGGATTTTAAATTTAACATTTGTTTGAAATGGGCTGAGAAAACCATGAGTCAGCTTTCAAATCTTGAACTATGATCTAATGAGCTATCACTAATAAATAAACAGAACAATTTACAGTTTGAACAAGAGTAACTTTGAGAGAATCATTTTAATAATATAAATATAACAATATTATAACTAATATCTCGTTTTAACTTAATAAACAAACCCTACTCTTAATGTATAAAACTTTGCCTGATTTGACAAAATACAAAATGTAAATGAAGAATTAGTACACTATCAAAAATGCAATTTAATAAAAAAAATAAAAAAAAAAAATTCTCAAATTTATATATAATAATTCAAATAGAAAAGAAAGTCTATATTTGTTCCATCCAAAACCAAAATAAATAAAACCACCTAAAAGCAATTGGTAACCAACCTTTGAATAATAACATATTTGTTAAATATTTTAGTTGAACATTTTATTTTTAAAACCAAATAAATACAGCAGCAAATGCAACACCTAACTAACAAATTTGCAGGCAATATTCTATTTGATCAGCCTTCATTATATAATTTTTTAAATAAAAAAAACCTATAAATCTAAGAAAAATTAATTTAAAATTAGCAATGCTAATTAACAACGTAAAAAGTATTACCGTTTGAAATAAAATAGAAAATATATTAATTCACTCCAAGAACATCACTATCACAATTCAAATAAAATATATCTTCACAACAAATTGTATGATCTAAAAAACAACAGCATTTAAATGAAAGTACGAACTAATGTGTGTATACAAGGTGAAGACCTGTTATTCAGAATGGATATTTGTTTTTCCATTACTACTCTCCAACACCATAGAAACTTCATGAACAGAAGGGACCAAACGAAATTCAAAAAAATGTTATTAAATATTAAGAATGAGATGTAGATAGTTGACCGTAGATTAATGCTTGAAGAAGTTTGTCGGGGGGTGCGATAATTAAAAAATTATTAAATATTAGCTTGCGTTAATTTACTTTCAACCTCTTAAAATCAACTACATGATAGGTTCTGGGCCTTTTTCAATAGTAATACATCCTTCTATTTGTGAACTGATTTTTAAATATTAAATTATAATAAATTTAATTATTATAAAATATTTAAAGGGAGTAGGGTAGCTCAGTGAGCATGGTGCTGGGTAACAACCCTACAAACCTGCTTGTAGCTGATAATTATTTATTCTGTTACTTTATTTAGCCATGAAAACTCAAACAGATAAACATCTGGTGCGTTCAAAGAGCACCCCAAGAGGGCACACCCAGCTTCTATAAGATGGGTATTCTTAATTCGGAGGGGGGAAACCTAGCAGTTGAGCATGACCTTCAAGAAATCACCTACTTGCATAACGTTGTGCAAGAAACAGTACTTCCTAACAAGGCATTGAACCCTTGACCCTTCATGCCTTGTAGTAGTACAGATTTTTTTTTTTAATATTTAAAAATATTCTATTGCTCAAAGTACACTGAATTGACAATCTTGAACCTCCCAGTTTAAGCAAGATGAGGTGGGAAACTCCAACAAGCTGCTAGCAGCAAACAAAATGGACAAATTCAAATAATTTTCCAGATTCATTCCAAATAATTCCTGTACTATAGTATTTAATTGAAAAAGAGAGTATATTTTTATGACAAAATAATTACAATACATTTTTGAAAGCATTATTAAAACATACATATTAAATTTTTATTTTCTAAATGAGTCAATAAAGCTATTCATTAGGGTTGACCTTATTTTAGACATATGTTAATATTTACCTCAACTTCGCTCTTAATTAATTACTTTTAATGGATGAGTGGATGTTAAACATAAAGGTTGAACAATTAAGTGGTAGAATTTCAAAACTAGCAAATTTTCTTTCCTAATTTTTTTTCTTAATAGACTATCATGAGATGAATTTCTTCCAAAAGTAACAAATCAAAGTCATGTCACAAATTTTCACCGTAGAATAATCTAGCACAAAAACTGTTAAAGAAAAAAAAATAATAAAAATTTGTAACTTTACTTTGATGGTTTGAAATAGAATATCTCTAGCCCTCAATTAATGAATAATTTGTAGCATTAAAAACGAATCATGAACTAAGTAATTAGTTTGATTTAATTAGTTATCTAGTTACCATAGTTATCTATTTTTATGTTTATTTGTACCAGGAATCTGATTCATCTGGATAAAATTTTAACTATTTTTTATTTATGATGATGCCTTAATGATTTACCGTGGATATTATATGAAGAGAAGATGGTTCCGGGTGCGGTCAATGAAGAACATAAATAAGTAAAAACTTAGTATATTAATGCCAACATTTAGGTCAGAATTTCAGGCCTTAAATCAGGACTGAAACAAAAAACAATATAACACCCACAATACAGAATAACTAGAAAATAAAAATATAACAAATAGTGTAGGTACATAAGTAGTATTGGAAGAAATATACATTATAAATTTTCATAAAACATTATCCGCTTATAAATATAAACTATTATGCATTTTCTTCTGACAATACTTATGCATCTATATTATTCATTATATTCTAATTATTCATCAGGGTTGTTATTTTTTTTTGTTCTTAGCTCTGATAAAGGCCAGAAATCTGGCCAAAACATCGGTACTAATAAATACAGTTTTTATTCCTTTGTGTTCTTAACTTACTGCACCCCCCTTCTCATATTTTTTATTTGCATTGGAGTATATAATTCAGCTGAAGAGAATTTCCACTAATTTGAATTTTTTACTAAACTAGATCCTTATTTTGAGTTAATATATGTATGATAGAATTCAAAAATTATGTTTTATCAATGTTAAACTCATTCAAATGTGAAAACCAAAATAAATTTTCAGATTTCTTCTTCTTTTTTTTTTTGTTTTCTCTTAATGTATACCAGATCATCATATAGCTTTTCCTTGCAGAGTATACTATGGCTTTAGTTTATTATTTTCCCTTGACTGACTGTATGTTTCTTTAGATAGTGGGAATGAGTCTCCAGAAACACTGCTTTGTTGTTATTATATATTAATGGTTAATACACAAACATATGATAATATAAAAGTTTTTATTGCAGACTTTTTTCAATATTAACTCTTTTTTTTTTAATATACAAAATTATAAATTAAAAATTGACAAGTTTTCATATATGAATTGAAGAGTTAGTTTGATAATGTAGATTACATACTGTTATACCAAAACTAATCAAACTGAGTTCAGAAAAATAAATCAGTAAAAATATTCTTGTCTACTTAATGAATATTTATATACATAGTTTCAAAGATTAATCATTATAATAATTTTAGGATGAGAAAAAAATTAAAACAAAAGTGAGATTCTTAAAGGAATCTATTAAACAAGCAGTAGTTCCACAATGTGGCAAGAGATAGAGCTTGGTTAACTTTCTAGTATTTCCATCTCAGCAGGAGACCAGTGAGTGATTCTTGTATAAAAATATAAGTCAAATAATAGTAAGGGGAGAGTACATCATTTCATTCGTAATTTATAAATGCATTTAAAAATCAAATAATATGCTGTAAATACATTTAAAAAAATAACAGATATATGTTTTATAAGAAATTGACCAAATATACTTTAAAGTACACAAGGAGATGGTTGGGGGTGTGGCCAAAAAAATAACACAAATAAGTTGAAATAACTTATTTAATCATGCCAACATTTCGGCCAGAATTTCTAGCCTTCATCAGGGCTGTTAGCTTGAAATCTTAACGCCAAGTGTATATATACTTTAAAGTAAATTATTTATTGGAGGTTTATTAGTTAACTAATGTTTCGACCCATGTTTTAGGTATACATCAGGAATAAATAAAAAAGATAGACAAATTACTGTAAAATATAGTTAGACTAAATGGTAACATAAAGAAAATAGTAAAAATGAGATAAATAGTTGCACATTTCTTTCATTAATATTCATTATTGTTTACAAAAAAATTATTCTATGCATTTAAACTTCCATATTCTTTTAATTTATTCTGTTCATTTTTATGTCATTTCTATTTTTTTTTCTTGGTTATGTGATCCCCTAGTTTACAGTATGTTTTGTAACTTGTTTATTTATCCCTGATGAAAATCTGCAACACTGGTTTATAATAATCAATTTTTAGCTGTTCTGAGTAACTTTTCAATCATCCAAATGTGGTAATTTATCCTTAAATTCAATTATGTTGACTGTTTCAAACTAATTAAAAACTATTATGAATTGAGATGGTATGCTAAACAAACATGTGAATCTGACATATTGGAATGAGGATTTTCTTATTATTATTACTGACTTAAAAACCAACATGATTTAGAATTTTCAAAAAATTAAACAAGATGCTGGATACTTTTTTAATTCTTTTTAAGAGAAAAAACCTCGCAAGTTTTTATCTCTTTATTTACTTTGAACGTTTCAGGCAAACTTACATAATCTAGTCCAATCTACAAATAGGTATAATTGAAAAATTGATACAATATATTTAAATAATACATTTTGTTAAATATAATAGTAAAATATCATTTTCAGAAATAAAAAAATAACAGAATTTAAAAGCCAAAACAAATTCCTCAAAAGGAAGATGTAAAATTAATAATAATTAATTTAATAACATAAAACCATAAAAATAATTTACTTTTCTGAATTAATGTGATGGTTGTTATTAATATAAGGTATATAATTGTGAATAACATAAATTTAATATTAATCGAAAGATTAATATAATCTAAAATTTTCTAATATTATTGTAGATTGGACTAGATAATGGACAAATGTCTGAAAGGGTTGAAGGAAATATAGTGATAAAGATAGATAGTTGTGAGGAGACAAAATATCTTGAACCCTTAAGAGCAAATTAAATAATTTAAGATTATTATAATCAATTATAATAAAAATAATATTAGTGACAACATCCAAAACTCTAATATAAAAGCTTACATTGACAGAAAAAAAAAATATATTCATAATTTTGGGTTTGTTTTACCATCTGTCTATATTCGGAAAATAAAATCAGTTTTAGTAGAAGTGTTGGAAAATAATAATTTAACTAAGAGTGCAGTACACTAAGAAGGGAAGAAACTTTGGTTTCTTATATTGAATTACACATAGTTCCAACCTTAATTAGATCTAATTTAAGTCAAAAAGCCCTGGGAAAAAATAAAAAATCTTTCCACCCCAACTTTTTTTTTACTTTAATGAAAACAATATAGTTTACAAGTCAAAAGAGTTCTATTATTATTTATTTTTTTTAGTTCTTACAGTTATATGTTCTACTGGATGAGTTCCATTTGTGATTAGATCTTGTGAATGAAAAGTGCTCTTCCTTGTTTTAATTTTTTTTTTTTATTCCGTTAAAACCAATAACGTTTCGGGGTTGTCACCCCATCATCATCTACAACAGATTCTCAATATTCTTCCTATGCATGCATAAAAAAGTACTCTTTTTATTCACAAGATTTAATTTTTTTTTGTGTTGTAAGTAGTTTCAAAGATATGGAGCTTCAAATGAAAAATTAAAAGCCATAAGTTTTTATTCTCCCTTACTATGTTTGGCTGAGTCATCAACTTTGATATATTTTTTGTTAATTTAATCGAAAATTGGAGTGAAATTTCTTCTTTTTTCTCTCCTCTTGGGCTCATGGACTATTAATACTTCTTGTGAAAAATCAGTGGCCTTAGAAGGTGGGAATAAGGGAATTGGAGAGCTAATTAGAATTATTAAAAAATAATGTAAAAATGACAGGGAAAATCCGTATGCAGCACGCGGCAGACCGCAGTACGATAAGGTTGCGTGTCTTCCTCCCTTGCGGCTGTCGTGCGATTCATGCGGCATCTTATCTGCGCATGGCATATCATGAACCTTATCGATACTATAATGATACGATAACGGGCGTGTGATGTTGGACAAAATATCGTTCAGAACTGTACAAAACAAAAAATTAACCACCTTCCTCTTCAAAATTTGAGTATTATATTTTAAGATAGGTATAAATAAATTTTAATTTCGAAATTTGAGGCCTTTTTTTATTTAATTTTCTTCGCCAAGAAGTGGTAAACTTTCTTAAATTTGTTTCTAATGAAAACAAATGAGTCGCTATATGTGAGCAGCTTATACCTGAATTTTTTTTTTAAATTGTTCTTTAACTGGTTTCATAATAATTTTTTTAGCTAAGAACGAATTTAAAAAGCAACTAAAAAAACAATTAATTTTGCGTTAAATGAGAACGATAACGTAATAATACGGTGAAGTTACAGGGTGGTAAACCACCTGCTATGGTTGTTCCTAGGGCTCCAATAGCTGTTCTGAAGTGGTAAGGTGGTAAACCACCAGCTATGGTTGTTCCTAGGGCTCCAATAGCTGTTCTGAAATGGTAAGGTGGTAAACCACCAGCTATGGTTGTTCCTAGGGCTCCAATAGCTGTTCTGAAGTGGTAAGGTGGTAAACCACCAGCTATGGTTGTTCCTAGGGCCCCAATAGCTGTTACAAAGAGGTATGGTGGTAACCCACCTGTTACGGTTGTTCCTAGGGCTCCAATAGCTGTTATGAAGAAATATGCTAAAGGTACTATTATGAAGAGGTATGCACCTTTTACGGTTATTCCTAGGGCTCCAATAGTTGTTCTGAAGTGGGATGGTAGTAAACCACGTGTTACGGTTGTTCCAAGAGCTTCAGTAGCTAGTCTGAAGTGGTATGGTGGTAAACCACCTGCAACGCTTGTTTCTAGGGCTCCAATAGCTGTTCTGAAGTGGTAAACAACCTGCTACGGTTGTTCCTAAGGCTCCAATAGCTGTTCTAAAGAGCTATCTAATCCTTTTATGATCAAAGTAGGTGGTTTATGAAAAGTAAACCGAATTAGTAAATCATAGGGTACTCATTCGATGCAAAATTAAATGCTCTTTATTTTGTAGTATCATATTTTTTTCGCAATGAGTTAACGTTTAAGAGTTATAGGAAAAAAACAAAACAATAAAAAAACCTAAATCGTTACTTTATTATATTTATTGAATACCTCGGCAGTTTTTAAAGATATTTTACCACAGCACCTTCTTGGGCAAAAAAAAATTGTAGTAGAAACTAATTTTTAAAATCTTTTTCATGGGTGTTTTATAGGTTGAACTTTATTCCTATTATTACAAAACATTTAGGGGTTTCAAACCATTATTATTGTGACTTTCATCATGACAATAATAATAATAAAATTGTCTTAGCATAATGTAAATTTAAATTAAACCCACTTAGCTTTTGCAACTATTTGCAATAAGATAAAAAAAAAAATTAACGATTCATCGACGATATACTAATAATAACCAATCATTAGTCATTTGTGACAGACACCTTGAAGTGGCTCGAGGACATTCCCTAACCTGCAAACGATCTACAAGTGCGACAAAATGGCTTCTCAATAAATTCCAAAAGTTCTCAATCAGAGACACAATTAATTTATACATAATTTGAATTCTGATTCGAGACTGGTTTGTTTATCGATAATAAGAAATTTCCATACAGTCCCAACTTGTTTATTCTTTTATAACTCCTACGTTTCGGCCTTTCCGGCCATTCAATACCATAAATAAAGTTATTAAAAGGTTACAGGCTATACTGTCTGTCAAAAATAAACCGTAGTTAATAAACCTATTATCTTTAATCAATTACCTATTATTAACCTTTTATCCGCTATATCTAAATATTATAATTTTATTCAATTTGCACTATCTATTACAATGTTGGTAAAGTGATTGATAATATTGTAATAGATAGTGCGAATTGAATAAAATTATAATATTTAGATATAGTGGATATATAAATGTGAAACTTATATATGACATTGAAATAACAACAGACTAAGGCTGTAACTTATATATACACACATCACATACGTCCCCGAATCATGTCATGGGCTCGTGTGTAGATGTAGCTATGTTTGTGAATTTCGAAAAAAAAAAAATATCTAAAACCAGATAAGTTGAAAGTTTTGACAAAAAAAATGTTCCCTGTTGTTATAAAAATTCGTGTTTTAAAGTTTCTTAAATTTTAATAACGGATAACAACTTCATTCTTGCCAAGAATACGACAGTACCAAAAGATAACGGAGCCGAATGCAATCAAGGGAGATCGGGAAGTCTCGTTTTCTTCCGAGTCCAACCCTGGTCTCTACTTTCTCTTTTTGCTTATCGATTATTTATTGCTGTTAACAATGCGAACTGATTATTTATTTCAAATAAACAGAAAGTAAATAATAATAAAAATAAGCAGTACTTTAGAAGAATTTTTTTTTTTAAATTGTCATTTAAGCCCTTTTAAACAAATTCAACGAAGATAAGAACTATATAATATTAAAGATTACTTGATTAGAGCCGTTTCTTTTTTTTTTTTTAGAAAATTAAAAAAAAAGAAGAGGAAAATCGAATATATAAACCGATATTTCGAGTAAGCCGATTTTATCGAAAAAGTTGCTGTTCACCTCAAGTATATATCCGCTTTGAATAATTAATTTCAGTTTTTGAATCAGGTTAGCGTCTGTTCACACATGCACAAAAATACACTGGCCATTTTTTGGGACTGGGTCATTTCGAATCAAGAGATCTCAGAACGAGCATTCAAAAACTCGAATTCAAAATTTTTCACGATGGCAATATTTATCCTTACTACGTGATGTATATGTTAGTTAAGTAGAAAAGATATTGTTTGTTTTATATATAACAATAAAAAATTGAACATTTGTACACTAGAGTATAGAATTCAGCACGATGGGCGTGCCATAGAAAATCAAAAGATCAAGTCACGTATATAACAGTTGAATACCTGCTGATCTTGCTGGTACAGCTGGCGTTGCTGGAACAGCCTTGGTGCATCCGGGTGTAAGTGCACATGTTGCATCTTCAACTGCATGCTCGATTTCCTTCTTAATATCATCCACGAGACCTTCCATCTTGGTTCGAGAACTAGCACAGACGGCAATCCCTATCAGAATGAACGAAACCCGACGAGACACCGACTCATTGTCATAATCTAATCTTATCAACGCTCCTTGCTGAGTGTCATTTTAAGTGGACGTTACGAAAGAAAAGAGATAATGAGGATGACAATTAAATTGAAAATGGTTTTTGGAAACAATTAACGTTTAATAATATTTTTTTTGTTTTGTTTTATCGAAGGTTACACAATGTTTAGTTTGAAAAGTATTTTTTAAGTTTGATAAATCAAAAACAATTCGTAAATCCTCAGGACGAAACAAGCTAAACAGAAGACTACTTAAACAATGTGAATTCTAATGCAATATATCGCAAGATGAAACAATCACGACAAAGACAAAAGTCAAGCACTGCCAAGAAATGGCATTTACATAAAATGATGTATAATATAATTTAATACATAATACAATTATTATATGATATAAAATAATGATATACTATTGTATAATAGAATAATATAATGCAAAATAACGTAAGATGAAACAATCACAACACAGATATACTGAAACGTGACATGGTATTTAAGGGCGGTGTGTGTAAATAATGAAACATAATTTTCTTCATAAATCTGTTCCCAATAAAAAATTAAGATATTCGATTTATGCATTAAATTCACTATAAACTAATATTAACATTTATACAAAGAAAATATTTTCATTAATTTAAGAGGGGATGATAATACTTCATCACAAATTTATTTATGATTTCACTACGTTTCGGCCTAATAGGCAATCCTCAGGTACAAATTCTATTACAATACTTAAAAGAAAAATTAAAATTAAGTTCTTGCTTAACATTTTTAGTGATATTGTATTATCCCAAAATTGGTCGTGATTTCATTTTATTGCATAACTCCATCATGATTTTTAGTTAAGCATGTTAAATGGAGTAATATTTCCATCTTTTAGCATGCTAAAACGATATAATATGGGTGACAGTCTGTTAATAGGTCTGCTAAATGGAGAATGACGTCACGCAACAGACCAGGTGAGATCTACACCGTTTTGATAGCTTAGTTGCTCGTAGTTTATGTTTCCAAAAAAATGAACATTAAACTAAAATTTTAATAATAATAACAAAAATCATCAAAACAGCCTCAATCTTCTTTGACATATTTACATGTCCCTTTTTCCATTCTTTATTTTAGTATCACAGCCTCACATTGATTTACGAAACATTTGCAGGCTCAATTAGCTTAAACATTGCTCTAGTCAAATTCGTATAGTTAAAATGAACCTAACCTATTTATCACTATAGCATTTGTTAATAATTTCTATTCTTTACAACTAATAACTGATAAGTTATTGAGAGTTAATACAAAAATTGTGAAGGATAAAAATTATTAATAAATGCTATAGTGACAAACAAGTTTATTTTAACTGTGTTAATTTGACTAGAGCATTGTAGCCTGCAAATGTTTCGTAAATCAACGTGAGACTGATACTAAAATTAAGTTTGCGCTTGATGATGGCCGAATCGGCCGAAACGTTGGACATATAATATGTTTTAGTAAAAAAGGTTGAAACTATTTGAATAATTTTTGTTATTATTGATAAACTTTTATTTTATGCGAACAAGGTAATAATATATAAATTAAAATAAAATTTATTCAAAGGGCAATTTTTATAATTTATTAATTTTAAAAATAAATATTATGTGTTAAATGTTATTGTGAAATTTATTGAAAAACAATTGATAATGATTTCGGACCGTCCTGGCACAGGTAATATTAGCTAGACATATTGTAGCCATGGGTACAAGTGACATCAGTCACCCCTGGGATGACAACATATAGTACAAGAGCCGGGAAGAAAAAAAGGCAGTTATTTCATCTCAATTTTTGATTACTTTAATGAAAACTATGTATAATTACTAGTTAAAATTGATAAGTCTGCCAAGTATAGGTAGGGGGAATAAAAAATAGTGGCTGTTTCAAAACGTTAAAAAAAATAATGTTTCACTCAGAGCTCTATATCTTTAAAATTAAAACAGGACTAGAAAACCTAAGAGAACATCATTTAAAGCAGAGCAAATTTGCTAAAGTATTAGACCTAATAGAGCTATCTACGTTCAATAGTTCTCAAGATATAGATTTTTAAAATTCAACATTTAATAAAAATGTACTGAAAGATTAGTAGTCAGTGAATTTATTTTGAAATACCTACACCTCAAAAAACCATTCGACGTACAAATGTTTATAAACACTCAAATTAAAGCTTGTTTAATGTACTATTAAGTAGTTACTGACGTTCATCTACGTAGGAGTAGTAGTTTTCATGATAATTGTTAAATTATAAGTTGTTCGGACAATAAGTTTGGTTTATGAAAAAAGATATCTCAAGAACCATTCGACGTACATATGTCTACCCGAATTCAAATTAAAGCTAGTTAAATTTCATATAAAATCGTATGTAACGGTTATCTTTGTGAGAGTTGTACTTTTTATGATATTTTACAAAATAAATTTACGAAATATGAATTTCTAGATGTTCGGATAAAATATTTGATCATTGAAAAAACATATCTCTGGAACCATAAGACGTACATATGTCTGCCAGCACTCAAAATGAAGGTACTTTTAACTTACTATAAATTTGTTTATGACACGTATCTATGTAGGATTCGTATTTTTTATGATATTCGCATATGAAATTAAATTTTTCACATGAAAATTTGTCCGAACAACTATAAATCAATTTCTTTAAGCGAATATGAATGCTAATAGACATCTATACGTCGAATGGTTTTGATTTATTTAGAGTTCTCAAAATAAAGTCACTTACTGCTGGCTTTTCAGTACATTTTTTTTTTTAAAATGTTGCTTTTTAAAAATTTATATCTCGAAATATTGAACGTAATTATCTCTATTAGGGCTCATATTTTAGAAAATTTACTCTACTTTAAATGATGTTCTCTTAGGTCTTCTAGTGTTGGCAGTTTTAAAGATATAGAGCTCCGAATGAAAATTTTTTTTTTTTTTTTTTAACGTTTTGAAATAGCCACCATTTTTTATTCCCCCTACCTATACTTGGCAGACTCATCAATTTTGACTATTAATTATACATAGCTTTCAATAAAGTAATAAAAATTGGAGTGAAATAACTGCCTTTTTTCTCTTCTTGGGCTCTTGTACTTTTAGGGAATCTCTGGTATTGACCATTAAGACTACTTACTTTTTCATAGAATTTTTTTGTGAAAAAAATATCAAAGAACTTTAAAATTTAATTTATTTAGATCGTTCTTTTTCACTTAGAAGCATTGCCAAACCTACAAGTACTACAACTATTTACAATTTACAAAAACGAGTGCTCTGTAGCTATCAAATGGCTGTTCAGTTAGGCGGCATGAAAGTTGCTAGATTACCCAAGATGGCGTGATGTAATTTGATGAAAACTTAATGAACTATAAACAATACCTTGCGGAATGCATCTAAAAGTGCAGTACGAAAACAAAAGAGGGAAATATAACGGTAACGAATCCGAATCAAGTATTACATCATTTTTAAACTCTAATAAAGGATGGATTTTTTTTATGATCTCTTGTGAGAGATTGTGACATGTCGTACATCGACCAACCTACTCGATATAATGGTCTTCTTGAAAAGTCAGATAAGTAAGGCTACCTCGGAGGGCAGGATTGGATGTTTCACGCCGTTTTTCTAATTCATCCATCAGGCAAATCACCAAATGTTCCATATGTTGCCGATTTAGCCAGATACCAATCCTTCCATGATAAACTTCCCAACTCAAACACACTTGTCTCTAACCTGGCTTCTCCTTCAATACCTGATAGTCGCCCAAAGGGTTTGAAAAGAAGATGAACCCGAGGCCTACTTCTCTAGTAATGTTATTGGAGATCCATCAATGGATAGATTCTCGACGTGTTTGTATCATGTCATTTTATATCTAATAGAAAATTTAGTAGTTTTATATAATTTTATACAGTTGTAAATAACAATGTATAAATCATTAAAAAAAAAAAAAGTTTCATAGTTTTCGTTTTTGAGAGAGACTGTTCACATAGATAATTTTGCAAGACTATTTGGACTCAGCGGACCTCACAAAACTTGTCCTTACTATATATTCCAATATAAGTAGATGAAAGAAAATGGCTCATATGGATTCGGATTTAAAAGCTTTTAGCTAGTGGATTGGCATGCTAGGTTTTAAATCGCTCCATAAAGTTAAATGTACAATTTATATAACAACATTAAAATATGGGATTTACTGGTAGTTGAAAGATTATGTTTCGTCACTTTATTGTACAAATATATACAGCATATAGTGCACAGTATAGTAATAACCTGGTATCATCTACAATGATCACGTATAAAAGAAAAATTGTTTAAGGCCACAGAACAGAGCCGAGGTTAAGGAACTCGAGTGGAAATGAATTGGTAACACGCTTAGGCGCCCAAGAGATAATGTTGTCAGTAAAGCATAACAGCGGAAATCTATAAGAAGAGGGTACAGGTATATATAGAAACTGCTTCTTTTCGAAAATCTCTGTCGGCCATTTCTGTCTTAATCATTCATTACCTCCATAAATTAAATTAATGAATCAGAATTGTATGAGGAGTAAATTCCTTGACACTTCGATAAATAAATTTACACACAGCTCTGAGGCACTTTCCCACACTAAATAATAATGATCTAAGAGTCCAAAAGAAGTCATTTCACCCCAATATTTGATTATTTTAATGAAAAATACATACTCAAGAGCCATAGAGTTCTCAACTCTGTCAAAAATGGTAAAAGGAAATAAAAATTGTGGCTGTTCCAGAAGCGGACCCGTCAATGCTTCCTAGATTATGCTAGATTTGGAGATGTATTAATGATTAATGAAACACAATTGATACTTTGATATAAATTAATAAATTTAATTAAAATTAAACATAAATTATTATTATTTTTTTAAGATTGGAATAATGATTGAATTAATTGTTTATTATATCTATTTAGTAGATACCGGTAAATAGCAATGTTTAATAAAACTATATGGTAATAGTATAATAAAAATTAGTAAACATAAAACTATAATACAAAAATGTTTCGTCTCTTTTTACTAATACTGATACACTAAGGATCTATGTAAGCAATCAACTATTATTCAAATTACCATTTAGAATTATAGATATAAAAATAATTTCGAATAATGAAGAAGATGATCAGGGTTGCGGTTGAAAGAGAATTAAAAATACTTGACAACTATTTATTTTCCGACGTTTCACCCCACTTTGTAGAGCTTCAACAGGGCTGTTTAAGTTGATAGCTTTAAAGATTTTTTTAAGTGGAACAAAACGGCGGAAAATAAATAGTTGTTAACTATTTTTCTTCCTCTTTTGACCGCAACCCTGACCATTTTCTTCATAATTTGATCATTTAGAATGTTCGGCTGTGTGCAGCTTTCAGGTTATAATAAAAAAACAAAAATAATTCAAAGAACTCACCAAAATTCTGAGGTTTTTTTTAGTGTGAGTTACTAGTTCAATAGGCTTTATCTTCACTGGTGATGGTCAGAATTCAATGTTTTTTCTTTTATTTATTTGTTTTTTGAGGGAATTTAATCATCATTCAAATGACACAGTTTTTGCATAAAAATCATTTTATATTTTCAGTTGAAATTCGGAAAATGAAATTTTTTGGCTTGATATTTTCGACTTAGAAGTGCCTTTGATTTCTTTGCTACAGTAACATTCTTAGAATACATTGAAAATGAAAACAGAAGCTGAATTCGCTGTCATCGTTTTAGAGGTCCGATTTAGATGTATTTCTTTCTTTTACCTACTATCGCATTATCAATTATTTTTATCTATATATATATTTTTTTTTAATATTTCCTATTTTTTAATCTGTATTTGAATGTGTACATACAGTTACATCCAAATAGTTATTGTTGATTTTTTGTTAATTGTATAGTACTTATGTGTGAAAATATAGTAGATTTTCATGAGTATATTTTAATTTAATTTTATGTCAGTTAAAGAGGAGAGAGGGGGGGATGATGATGTATTGGATTAAGGGACAAAATATAATCAGATATATAGATTAATAATGAATGAATATGATGAAACTAAAAGAAAATGAAAATATAGATACAAAAAAATAAAAGAACAAAAATGATAAAACAAAAAAAAAATGTATTAC